>NC_040892.2:3452500-3615000 GCF_900634795.4 Betta splendens | reverse complement strand
CTTCTGGGCTGTTTTCTTCAACATTAAGACCTTCATGATGATCCGTTCACTTTGTGTTTATATACGTTTATGTTTCAGTTCTTTCCACCTGTAAACTGACTCTAACGTGTCTGTGTCTGACACAGCCTGACGAGGAACAGAGATGCAGCTTGACTCAAGGCCAACGTGTGTGTGTGTGTGTGTGTGTGTGTGTGTGTGTGTGTGTGTGTGTGTGTGTGTGTGTGTGTGTGTGTGTGTGTGTGTGTGTGTGTGTGTGTGTGTGTGTGTGTGTGTGTCTCCATTCCCCTGCTTTGTTCTGGACTGCAGCCCATACCTACACACACACACACACACACACACACACACACACACACACACACACACACACACACACACACACACACACACACACACACACACACACACACAGGCTGTTCTGTGTATTGGGTGCTGAATGGTTACGCCTGCAGGGCAGGGGTAAGGTTACTTTACATACTGCACTTACAGCTCCCTTTACCACTGGGGTATAAAATGGATTTGAATGAGAATGAGAGGAACAGAGGGGTGAAGGGAGGAGGGAGGAGGGAGAAGGGGGAGAAGGGGAAGGAGGAGGGCGGGGGGCACTCCCTTTGTGTAACAGGAGGTCTGCTGCTGCTCTGGCATGGCTATGGAGATGGAGGAGCGGGGTCACTCTCCCTGCTCTCCCTCCCTCTGTCCCTTCACTATAGGATGGCTGCTCTGTCCCTCCTCCTCATCCCTCCATCCATCCCTTCCTCCCTATTAGCATAGCAGCTGCCCGATACAGGGCGTAGGGTGGGGAATGGCCAGGTTGCTGTGTGCATATGTGAGTGTGAGGATGTTTTGTGGAGGGAGGGAGGTTAGAGGGGGGGAGAGGGGGGGGGGGGGGGGGTCCAGTCAATGGCGGTCCGTCTGGCTGGTGAATAGCAGCGAGAGCAGGCCCCCGCAAGCTAGACAAAGGCGCTGGGGAGGGAGGGGACGGGGTCGGGGTGTGTGAGGGGAACGGAGGGAGGCAGTGAATGGAGCGCCTTGTCACCAGCGCTATGGAAAGAAGCACAGAATGAAGTGGAAGAATGAAAAGAAAAGTTCAAAAAGGAGCGGAGGGCAAGGAAAGGGCCGACCCAACCACCTGTCTCTCTCTCTCGCTCACTCGCTCGCCCGCCCGCCCGTCTTCTACTCACAGACAGCTTCTGAACGGGTCGTGTTTGGCGACAGACATGCTTTTACTTTCGGGAGCAAAGTGCAGATTCAGCAGGATTTGAAGCCGTCGCCCAGTGAGCAGGAAGCAGCAGGAAGGTCATCAGCAGAAGTGTCCAGTGCTTCCCTATCATTCACATCACACGCACACCCACGCTGGCCCGTCAGGTGAAAGATGGGACACACACACACACACACACACACACACACACACACACACACACACACACACACACACACACACACACACACACACACACTACCAGCGCGTTGTGAAACCCAAGATACAGAAAGAAGTTCCTTCTTTGTGGGATTATGTAACTATTCCACACGTTTAAAATACACGCTCTGATACTAAACATGAACCAGATGTTATTCAGAGGAGCTGCTCGTACTATTATTACTCAATCAGTGTATAACGGGACGCTGTGAGGAAGTCACGCAGAGGATCTTGAAGAGAGACTGTTATAGAATGAGGAATTGGCTGTTGTGAAACCAATTTAAGACATGCAGTTATTCAAACTCAGAGCAACCCTTTAAATCGTAATGTGGAAATATGAGGATAATAGCACAGATGCAACTGATTACTGTAATAGAGAGTCAGACAATGCTTCAGCGTTCTATTTCCAAATTTTTCTGGACTTTACGCAATTCCCCAAACTATTTTTCATCTGATAGTCCTCTGTCAAATTCCAAAAGCCCTCACGTTGCCTGGCTGAGCCACGCAAAGGAGAGGCCGGACCGGTGCGAAGGACGGAAAGCCGCGGCACATGAAGAAGCTATTAGGGGGCCTAGCAGCCAGCAGCAGCCCTGGGAGGCCGGCCAACTCAGTGTGTGAACAATGGGAACCCGGCTCAACAAAAACATCCTGCACAAGTGAGAGACGGGGAGGGAGAGAGGGAGGAAAGGACGAGCGAGGCCAGAGATGCGGTATGCGAACACAGAGGGGCTCAAGAACCGGCACCGGGCCGGTGCAGGAGGTCCGAGCCGAGGTCCCGGGCGGCACCGGACGGCTCCGACACCAGCGTGGACCTCCAGGCGCTTCAACCGGGCACTCGCACGTCTCTTTGTTCAAACACTCACAATTGAGCGCCGGCCGACACCCAGCGAATGTCGCAACACGAACAGGTCTGACATGTGGAAAGGCGCATAGTCGTTTCCCACGACCCTCCCACGGGCGTGCAGCATCACGGAGCGTGACTCAGTCGCAGGCGGCGCGCCGCACAAACAGGTGCTGGGACTCAGTACCTGGGAAAAGGATCCAGAAGCGCTGATTCTTCACATTCTTGGCTGCGAATGAGTCACGGTGCTGCAGCCGCTCTGCTCTTAACTCGGGTCATTTCATGCATCATTACATGAGAACATGTTTCACAAGAGGCAGAAATACACACATTTAAAGAATACGTGAACGTGAATAGGTTTATTTGCATCGTTCTACTGCGACTAAACAGTAGAGAGGAGCATGAATGGTGCGTTCAGGACCCGGGGAAGTCCTGAACTGCTGCGCCTCAGCCTCCGTTCGTGAGCGAGCACAAGAGCAGAGTGTGTTAGAAGGTTTTTGAGTGTGGGGGTAACATAAAACCATCTCTCCCACAACACACACAGGGGAGGGGACCCTTCTTTAAACGGAGCCTACCCACAATGCACCGGGCTCTTTTATCCCAGCAGTGAAAGGATGAGGCCAGATGAATGACAAAAGGAGAGAATGGGGATCTGGGTTGGGCCCAGGGGGGGGGGGGGGGGGGGGGGGGGGGGGGGGGGGGGGGGGGGGGGGGGGGGGGGGGGGGGGGGTCGGTGGTGATGGGGGGTGCTTCTCAAATCAACCTTTCCATGAAATATTCGGGGGGGAAGAAATGTATGCTTACACGGAAAACTTGAGTTTAATGATTTCTTTACTGGCTTGTACACAAACGTACAAAAATAATACAGCACTCATCTCCACATGACATCACGTCATCATCACAGTGTTACAAACGTTCAGAAATGAAAGATTACAAAGGAAAAAGAAAAAAAAAATCAAACACGAGGGAACATCTGCATCACTCACGAAATGAACACTCAGCTGTTTCCGCCTGCTTGAAATGAAGCAAGACCAGAAACGTGACTTGGTCCAAAGAAGTCAGCACTTTTTTTCCTTTTTCAAATTTAAAAGAAAAAAGAAAAAGCATCTCACTCATGTACACCAATCCGGCAGCCGGCCCCTCACGTCATAAATGTTATGACCCTGGTGAGCCAGACAACCACACAACCGTGCAATTTTTATCAGGTTACAATGATCTTACCATCAAATGTATTATTCCCCTTTAAAAAAACAGGAAGATAGCACTTCAGAAAAGAAAGTGCCCCAAGATATCATCATCATCATCATCAGCGCTGATATATATATCCATATGTATATATACATACACCCAATCACAGAGATACACGCATCTTTGTTAAAAAAACATCATGTCTTTTCCACAAAGCAACACACACATTAGGACATTATCAACTGGAGCATATATTTTTACAATAGTATTTTGTTGTGTTTGTTTTTTTCTATTCAGAAAAAATTAAATGTTGACACATCAAAGCCAACGTTTCAACAACAGTCATCAGTGCAATATTCAAACAAACAAACAAACAAACAAAAAAAGAAAAGAAAAACATCAAGTTTAAGGCAAGCGATGCATATTTTTTTTTCCATTTGTTGCCTGAACTCAATCTATACCATGACAATGGATCTATCGCTTCAGGTACTTGTAGTTGTTCCAGGTTTGAAACAGGAAACAGGGATGACTGTTTAACGCAGCAGCACCGGGCCACACGAGAAGCGCACACACAGAGACAGAGACACACACACACACACACACACACACACACACACACACACACACACACACACACACACACACACACACACACACACACACACACACACACACACACACACACAGACACACAGACACACACACAAAAGCTCCTCGTGTGGTGCAGCAATGCTGCCGCGAAGATTTTAAACTGTTGGCCATTTAAGCAGTAGGCTTTAAAACAAGAACATCAACATTAATTAAAAAAAAAACAAATACAAGCAGCATCGATACGAATGTTAGGGTGCCACGACTTTGAAAAGGCAGCAGGCAGGTTTACGGAGCCAAATTGAATCATTTGCTATGACGTCCTGCAAATAGTCACGTGTCTTCATCGTCCAACAGTATTAGGGTCCTGCTCAGTAGTAGTAATTAGTCCAAAGCCCTGGCTCCTGCAGTTATCCCGTACACACACTGGGACGCGCAAGGCTCCACGTTTTTGTGCAATAAAACTCCCTGCATTTATAAGTCATCCCATTCAATTCCATTTGTGTATGACTGAAAATGTAGAACACAAAAACGAGCATACGGGCTGATGAAAAGAGGGTGGAGGTTTATAGGGAAAGCGATGGCTGTGTGTGACAGAGAGAGAGAGAGAGAGAGACACAGACTCCTGTGCAGGAAGGCTAAAAGGATGCTTTGTCGGTTTGGTTGTAGTGTAAAATAAACTGTCCCGACTGAGGATGAGTTCATTGCATTTTCTGAGCTGAAGTCAATCTGTCTGTTAGGCTACAAAGAAAACAACAACAACATACTGGCATTGGGGTGATCAGACAAACCGTGAGCCTCCTCAGACCCCGAGCCGCGCGGCAGAGTGGTGAGAGAGCTGAAGTTGAGAATACTTTATAGTCGAGGTAGCTGGCAAAAGGCAACCAAACAAAGTCCTTTTCATGGACAGAGGGAGAAAGTCTTCTAGAGGGTCAACGGGCTTTTACAGTGGGGGTGGGGTGGGTGGGTCGACCTCCACACGGGACAGTTTATACTACGAGTCTGAAGCAGCTTGAGTCACCCTAGATATTCTTACACTTATAGAAATTTAAAGAAGAACCACAACAATATTCAAAATGCATCTTCTCAATGTACCTTCATAAATAACAAAAGCCCAGTCTGCTTTCACAGTGATGACTAGGATGTTAATAAAATACTGAAAGGAGATTATAAAGTGAATTTTCCAAATGCGACTTTTTTTTTGATACAAAGCGAAAGCAGCGTTTTTTTTTTTTTAGTAACACAATGACCATTGGCAAAGTGGTCGCACTGGCCTGAAAAAGTTGGACACCAGCATGGCAAAGGTCTGCTCGCAGTAGGCGGAGCGCATCCAGCTACTGTCTCTTTCTTAAAGATAAAACAAAAGGTTTTCTTAAAAAAAAAAGTAAAGCTATTGTGTACAGTACTTCACAACATTGATGAAGGCAGTTGTTATATAATGATTACACATCTGAAAAGCCTGCTGGAGAGCCGTGATGGAGCTCTCTGAGTGGAAGGGGGTCAAACCAGTGAATGCATTTAGCGGAAATAAACCTCTGGTAGCCAACAGAGGGCAGCCCTTCTTCTCTTGTTCATGCGTCTTCCCTTTCAGATATTCCAGCATGCAGCCATGTAGCATCAAGTGCCATGTTGTGTAAAAAAAATAACTTAAAAGGGATTTTACAAGTGAACAACAGGTCAAATCTGAGCCCCCCTGCAGAGACAGTATTCCACTGGACTAAGGATGGAGAGGAGGGGAGCGCACCAGTCCATCTGCACTCTGGAGTCCAGAAACACACACATGCGCTGCACACTCTCCGGCTTCTGTTAGAGTGGATGACGCGGCCTAGTATAGACATTCAAGAGGAAAGCTTTAGTACCAACAAACTCACCGCGGTGGCGTTTCTTTTGTTAAAGAGTCGTGCAGAAGCGCTGTGTGTGGACCGTGGCCGTGCCTCGTTCTCTCAGCAGTGCAGAGAGGACCCCGTTTGGTTCACACACACACGGAGGATTATCGTGCAGGCCTACTTTGTATTTCCATTTTGTATAATTTGGCACCACGAAGCCTAGATGCAGATAAGATGAGAGTTTATTCGCTTTTACAAGAGCCCGGCTTTCCCGTGTGTTGCGGTTTCATGTTCCATTTGTTGCTGTTGTTGTTGTTGATCTTCAATGTTATTTTTCTCTATGTTTACCTGACAGCAGAGACAGATCACCGGGCGCCAGACGAGTACTTGGCCTTGGTGATGAGGTATAGCACAATGTCCTGGTGGCCCCCGAAGGCGGCGATGTGTAACGCGCTCCACCCCTCCCGGTTCGCCAGCCGGATGTCTGCGCCGAACTTCACCAGGAGCTTCACCAGCTCCAAGTTCCCGTCGATGACGGACTGGTGCAGGGCCGTCTGTCCCTCCGGCCCGAAGGAGTTGACGTTGAACTCGCAGTTCGTCATGTTCTGCAGCAACGAGTGCAGCTCCTTGGTGTTGCCCTTCTTCACCGCCTCCTGAAACACCCTCTGCGGCGCGGAGCACGTCGAGACGTCCGCTTGGCTCATCGCTGTAATCCTGCCCGGGCGCTAAAGCTGAGAGTAATCGTCTTCTCCCTGTTGAGCGTCTCTGGTCTGGTGCCAGCTGCACTGGATTGTTACCAGTTGTGGCACTTTGAAGTAATAACAGGAGAAGATCACTGTATATCCCAAAAAGGACAAGAGAGCAAATAACACACTCGGTGTGCAAAAATGTTTATATCTGAGAGATCCTAAAATCCCTAAAACATAAATGGGTACTCTCTCAAGGGATCCGAGGGTCCGTGGGTGGAGGGCTCCTCTGTAGCAGCAGGTTCTCTATCGCAGGGGATGGAGAGGACAGACGCCTCCGGGGGAATTACAAGTATATGACCACTATCTCCACAGCCCAGGCTCCTCGTGGTGCGTCCCCGCAGGTTCCCCTTCAACGGCCCGGCCTGATTCCTGGCTACGTGCCGCTGCTCGTGCGCCCGGGGCGTCTGGGAGAGACAAAAAAAGACAAGAGAAGCCCGAATTAATTCCACTTTCTCACCGCCAGCCTTTGAGCTTGACCCAGCATTCCGCCACATCCAGGCGTGAGAGACGGGATCCCCGTGCGCACACGTTTACGCACGGACACGGGACCTGGCTGCCGCCGGTTAAGAACGAGCCGCTGCACATTTGTGACTTACCTTTGAGAGATGGACGGGTCCGTGGCGACGAGAACGTGAGAAATCCTCCGTGTGGCTCGGTCTGTGTCGTCCGTGCGGTCCGTGCGAGTCTCTGCCCTGCGCCGCGCTCTGGGGGAATATTTTACGCGTCCTGTATTTGCATGACAATACCTTCCCAAAGAATCAACTGTGGAGGAATGGGCGGAAACCCAGCGAGGTTATAAGCTGCCGGCTCGGCTGGGAGGAGGGGCCAGAGGCCTGTGAATACGAAGGGGGCGTGGTTTGTGGTGGGGGGAGCAACAAAGTTGCTGCTGAAATATTAAACAACCCGCAGCAATATTATGGCGAGCGGTGTCCGATCCCCTGCAGCCCAGGAAGACCACGGACCCCAGGAGGCCGAATGAAAGCCGGCGGCCGGAGCTGTAAACGGCTGCAGGAGCGCGTCACTGCAGGGGAAACCACTGGATTAACATCAGGAGGAGCGTTAAAAGCCAATCAAGTCATATGCACGTGGATAGAAATAATCAATGTCTCTCACTTGACGACCACAAACTATAGCTTCATCAAGAAAATTATATTTTTTAGGAAATATATATACATATATTTCACACAATAGAGATGTAGTTTCACGTCCGCAACAGGTGAAAGATCCGTAAAACGTTCTGAAAAATAATCTCACCTTTATCTTTTGGGCTATGAATCCGTACTGTGTTAAAGTAACTACAGTAGTGGCTTCTTTGTACTCGTTGACGCCGTATCACGTCACATGGAAATGTGTTCAAATGTGCTGATAACCCACTTTTCTCTGGAGTCCGACTGAGGCCAATGAAAGCGCGCTGACCACGTATGAGGCCAATTTAGATCTGTCCAAAAGTTACATGTCGCTTTAAACCCATGTGCATTCTGAATTAAATTATTTTTAAAGAGCGGAGGGAGACATTTTAAAAGTTTTAATAGTTACTCTTTTGCAGCTAAACGTCTAAAGCCCCAGAGTAATAGTACCGTAAATGTCTCTGAGCCAAACGGCAAAAGAAAAACTCCAAACGCTCCACACAAAAAAACACCTCGGAGGAGGAGGTTATAGCTGGCTGTGTAAATCATAAAGTGCGGATATATTCCAGTTGTTTTTGAGCGACTAGACTGTGGGACTTGAAATAACAAAAGCCCTGCGCCACTTCCTTTTTGCAAGTGAAAAGAGGTGACGCTGCGTAGATTGACACGCCGCTCAGCTGCCCCCGCCACCGTGGGAACTGGGCGCCTGTGTGTGTGTGTGTGTGTGTGTGTGTGTGTGTGTGTGTGTGTGTGTGTGAACAGGCAACCATAGCGCTGACAGACATTGATAGACTCAAGCAAAGTTTTAGGAAAAAAAAACGCGCATGTGAACGCGGCAGAGATGGACAGATAGAAGAAGAGCGGGGAGGGGGTGGGGGGCGTGTGTGAAAACCACACCAGGTACGGCTCAGCTCCCATGAGCCGTTTGCTCCGTTTGTCGAACCGTGCTTCGTCTCATTTGTGTAACACTTCATAAACCGCTCTCTGCTCGGACGGTTTGGCGGCTTTCACACTGTCCTGTTTTCCCACACTCTGAACTGTACATTTGGCGCACGTCTGCGGCTGCATCTGTCTGCATGAGTGTGTGTGCGTCAGCGTGGGACCGACTACAACAGGGATCCCACATGAAGCTCACAGCCTAGATTAAACCACATTATTTAGTGATTATAGGCTGCGTTATATAATTTATAACATTCATCTGACTGCTCTAAACGGTGGTAGGTTGTTCTGCATCCCTCCAGGTGCATCTGCAGGTGACAGTGTGTGTCTGGTTCATTTGTTCCTCTGTTGCATGGGGTCCACAGCTGCAACTGCTCCAGAACAAAGGCTGCGCTTCTGACTCATTCGCAGATATGTGGTAAATAATACCTGCTAGCTCAGACTACCGCTGTATAATAATACTCGCTTTTCCTCCTCCTATATATGTGATACATAAAGAGGCACCAGGGGATTTCTGGAGTTTGAGGTTCCAAACTCTCCTGGGACGAAAGCAGGTTGTGAGCTACTTTTTGACATGTGGACCGTGTTTCTTGAAAGAAAAGAAAAGCACACGTTTTTTTTGTTATATGTAATTTTTCTTGGGTCTATCAAACAGTGCAGAACATCTTCTGGAAAATCAGGAACATCTGTCCGCTATCAGAGCTTTGGCTGCAGTGCGTCTGCACACTTGGAAAACATTTGCACAGACCGCAGGAGCCAAACGTTCCTCCGATTGGACGAGTTTCTCTCCCAAACTATGGCATTTGCTCACCTCTCTTTGACCCCCCCCCCAAAAAAAATCTGTAAAAAATCTGTATGTATGTATGTATGTATCTAGATCGGTGATGATATATAGATTAGGAGAGATGAGAAGATCGAGGGAGATAGAGAAGAGAGAGGATGAGAATAGAGAGTAGAGGAGGTAGAGATAGGAGTAGAGGAAGAGAGATTATTATATAGTATATATATATATCTGTTATATACTATATATAATATATACTATAGGTATATATATATAGATATATATATATATTAATATATGCTATTATATATATATATTATATTATATATATATATACTATATATATTATTATATATATATGTACACACAAAGACTGCGCAAATTCTCTTCTAGCTCAAAAATGGAAAGTGGTCTCACTGACAAAATAGAAATCTGTGCTGGTTGGATAAATGCGACTCGTTATTTTCCCCGCGCCAGTGAAATAAGCCAGAGTTGTGCGTGCGGGGCTTTGTTGATGCCTCGAAGACGGGGCGCCGAGACTCGGGCCAGTCGGTGCCAGAGACACGACGGGAGGAGCCCCCGGTCCCGTCCTCGACCCGGGGTGGGAAAACAGGAGGATGGACGCAATGTGCAACGGTTACATAAAAATGCTGAGCTGGTTATCGGGAGGATGTGGCAGTGTTATTTCACAGATGAGACGAGGAGCGTGCAGAACCCCTGTTTGTGGGGAGAGAGAGAGAGAGCGAGCGAGAGAGAGAGAGAGGTGACGTTTACCAGGAGGGCGGTCCTTTTGAATCCGATTCATTCCAGGCACCACGTGTCCCCAGAGCGTGGGAAAGAGGCGAGCTTTTCTTCCCAGCGAAGAAAGAGCAGGGATCAAATAACACTGCGCTGCAGCAGAAAGCTCGCGCTCTGCGCAGAGACAGGGGCTGCGACCACCCGAACGAGGACGGGACGGGACTCCCAGAGAGCGTCAGCTCCGGCGCGGACCGTATTTATGGCAGTAGAAGCGCTTCGTGGTGGATGAACGTGGCCGCAGCTCGTAGACAGTGCGCGTCAAACGTGCCACGTTGGTTTCTGCGTCGAGCCGAGCGATAAACGCGTTAGAGGCAGGTTCTGGACTCGTCGTTTCCGTAATACCCTGACGGACAGAACAGCGCAGCTTAGTTTAATATATGATCATGTAATAGATTAACAATGAGCAATAGTCAATCAATAAAAAATAGTTTCTGGACAATGTCTTCACACCTTTCTTGCTTCAACACCTCCAGTCTGCATTGCTCTTACAGAGATGACGTTCTGCTCCAACACGTGACAGACGCAGATATAGAACATTCAGATGCAAAGCTTCGTCCTGAAGTACCTCTGATTCCTGCCACTGAGCAGGTTCCTGCAAACCGATAGCTTGTGAGGCTGGAGATGAAGGGCTTCAGCTCACGCGCACTGCATGAAGCACATTCCATCTGTTGCTGCTGCGATTATTCAGTTTTTTTAAAACCACTTTCCACTAAAAGTAAAAAAAAGGGATGGAGTAAATGTCTATGTTTTTGAGCGTCGCTGAATCACGTTGAGATTCAAATCTCTGATTCGTACTGCAGCTGCTGTGATTCAGACTAAAACAACACTCCTCCCTTTAAAAAAGTAGATTTTTAATTCTTTTTAAATCTGTTTTTGAGTCAAATCATCCATAATCATATGTGCACATCTGGCTCTGGTTACGGAGAGAGATTTTAAGTCTAGACTCCCGTTTCAAAATCTTTAATTGTAGGAGCTTCATAGCAGATCTCTTCTAACCTTTATGGGCAAACCCATTTTACTGCGTGTGTGTGTGTGTGTGTGTGTGTGTGTGTGTGTGTGTGTGTGTGTGTGTGTGTGTGTGTGAACAGACGAGAGGAGAAAAGCAGTCCTGAGAAAATGAGACAGGACCCAGGACGTTTGTATGTTGAGTTACTCTGTGACCCGTCTGCTCTCACGCCTTGGGCAGGACCCCCCCCCCATCGTCGCGTTACACCTGATACACATCATTGAAGCTCCAGACTGTTCACACGTATTGAGCTCAGTGTGTGCACTGACTCAGCCGATGTCTAGATATGAATATGGTCTCTGATGATCCCGTCAATCTGTTCTCGCTTAATCCTAAAACCCACCATCTGCGCTGAACATTCTGGAAAGTCAAAAATACAGAAACGCCTGCAAACCAAATTTACTTCACTCATTAAAGTAAACAAATGCCAGTTTTATTAATAAAGAAATTTAAAAGTTAATAACTAAATAAGCAGGTAGCTAAATTAAGTCCAGAAAACATTCCGTCATCGTCTTGATGCATGTGGCCACCATGTGTTAAAAGGAACATGTGCTTTACACAGAACATCATAACGAGATACAGCCATGAATACAGTCAAACAACCATTTTAGCATGTGATCAGTCTTGTGTGGAGATGAAAGCAGCTCGTTCAGCGGCCCCGTCTGTTACGTGTAAGACCTCCTGAAACATGGAGACGACCCGGGTGAAGTGCGAGCCCTCCCAGAACACCTTGCCACATTTGGTGCACACACAGAAGAGCGCTATGCGCGGCAGCAGGGCGGGGGACACCGTGTGGAGCTGTATGGGCACCCCCCCGGGGAAGGTCAGCGTGCCGGGGTCCAGCTGTGAAAGGGGGGCCCAGCGGCACTGAAGGGCATACCTGGGCAGGTCCGCAGCCACGCCGGAGCCCAGGGGGTCGCCGAGCTTCTCGCCGTCCTCAAGGGACGCGAGGAGCGCGGGATCCGTTACGTCCTGGTCCTGCAGAAAACCTACGGGCAGAACGCGACAAAGTGAACCAAGCAGCACCTCCACGATGCAGGTATTAACAGAAATGGAGCGCTGGAGGTGTGTTGCTAAGCAGAGGCGAGCGACCTTTCTGTCGGAGCATCCTGAACATGTCCTCTCTGGGCACGGCCACGTACTCATCGCTGTTACACGCCTGGTGAACACATGAAAACACAAGCAGCCACTTTTAGTTGTTCATCTCGTTGGTCTGGACGGCTGCTGCACGTGAATGCGAGCGGGGGCTGCAGAGCCAGACCCGCGTCGACCCATTCACGCTGACATTTTTCCCAGGCTGCTGCTTTAGTGTGAACGGGTTTAAGTGTCACAGAGAGACCGTGTCAATGTGTGAGCGCGGCGATGCCGTTTACGCCTCAGTAACATTCACAGCTCCGTGCCGTCCCGTCCTCCCCTGCAGCAAACGTCTCTGCGGGACATTAGTGGCTCCTTGCTTGACGGCCCATGACGCGCTCACACACTCGTCTGCCAGTGGTCCTGCTAAAAGCCTTGTCAACACACCTGAGCTCCACCCAGCAAAAAGCATTCCACTCAGAGACGGGCTGTAAATCACACCCCGATCCTCCACTCGCTCGCTCTCAGATTAGTTCGTCTGTCTTCACCCAGATAGAGTTTAAATGGAGGCTGTGAATCAGGAGCACCCCCCCCACACACACACACATAAAGGCACGGTATGTCTTCTCCCCTGTCTGCACACGCAGGGCTGTGTTTGCCTCTGTAGCACCTGAGGTCAGGACGGGAGGAAGCAGCCAGACATGGAGGTGTGGGAACGGCAGAGGTGTCATCTCCTGCCTTAGAGTCTATGGGAATGAGAATTCAACATTAAAACACACTCGCGCAGGCACTCGCATAAACACGCTAAGATGTCCCCACGAAAAGCCGCTGCACAGACACAACACTTCACGATTCACACCGGTCCCCTGCAGCGCGCACACAGGCCGCGTGCGACCGCTCGCAGCGCAGACACGCGGCAGCGCGGCGGCAGCCAGGAAAACAGACCCAGCTATTTGCTCAGCTCACAGTTTCCCAGAGTCGAGCAAGCCAGAACCCGCTCTGAACTCTCAAGGCTAAGCCGCGGACACGCAGGCACGCACGCACACGGCCTCGCACACACGCGAGGCGGATCGAACCCATTCCGGCTGCCATTCGTTCGTTTAAAGATCCTGCAGACATGGATGAAGCAGCATGTGCAGTGTCGATCGGTCCCGTGGAAACAGACAGAATAAACTTGCTTCCATCAATAAGTGGAAACGAGGCTGGAGCATATGATCAGTGTTTGGCTTGATGCAGGACAGGAAGTCTTCACCACAGCAGAGTTTTCAGTGCACAGGTGCCTCCACTGTGGACCTGAAGCCTCGCGAAGCAGATTTTAGTTGTTTGCACATGTAATTATTAGGGAGCACAGCACGTGGCTCGGGTCCCGACAGGACTTTTTTGAGGTTTTTATGTAACTGATGCCTTCAGTCTCTGCACATAGACACATTATTGTGTTGTGTTTTTTCCCAACTGAATAATTCGCAATGAGAATACAGTTTATCGCCACAGATGCAGCGCTAGCACGTTCAATCAGAAAGCCACCAATGAAATGGGCAAACATTCCTTTTGTTCAGATTTATTTACTCAAAGAACAAGGTGGTTGCTGCACGGCTGCATGTTCTAACCCTTGACTGCCCTTTGTCATTCCGGAGCTTTTCAGGGAACCTCCTGCATTCTCACACTCCGTGTGGCCCTGCCGCAGGAAGAATGCTCCTTGCCGTGACAACAAAGGCTATCTAAAGTGTGATACTGTGTTTCAAAGGATGGGAGGTGGTGGAAAAAAAGAGAAGAGCGAAAGGGATCGTGGAAAGGAGGTAGGAAAGAGAGGAGGGGGGAGTCTGGGGGGTGGGGGGGATTTTTCCCTAAAATGCTGCCGTGGCTCTCCCATGGGAAAATCTTCGGCCGATCTCCAAAGGCGGTGCTTTCAGGGCGTTGTAGGTCACATGGTTAGGGTTTAGCCAATTGTGCACTGGTGATTTGATTCAAACTGTGGGAAACCAGGTAACAGGGCAGCATGGGAACTGGGAAGGAGCGCTGGTGGAGTGACAACCGCCTCCGAATTTCAAATACAGGTTCTAAAATATCTACCTTCACCGTTTAAGGTCTCTGAGCTTAAATATATTATACAGTGTGTCATTTTCTACTTTAACTACAGCATTCGTTCCAAAGAAAGGAAAATAAAACATACAGCAGCATGGGTTCATTATTTTAAAGCACTGCCCACATCAGGGATCTTCCACTTGCCAGTAATTCTGCTTGAATGGAAATATCTGCCTCACACGCTTGTAGAAACGATGAGTAAAGAGAAGCTAAGAGACCAAAACGCGTTCTCCACGCTTTCCCACGCGGCGCCAAGGTCAATGGATGCAAAGTGCAGCGGGAAGAAGGACGTGGAAAGCGCTGACGCCGCTCGGCTGCTAATCACTCAAATCTCATCGCTATCTTCCCCAAAGCCCTGCTGTCTGCGGAGTCGCGCCCACAACTGTCGCCTGCTCGGTGGAACGATACCGACGGTTCTGACGGAATCAACTGCAGAGCTGCAGGTGGTCCAGGGCGCTGTGCAAAACAGCGACTCGTCATATGCGAATGCATCCAAAAATAACAGGACCATAATTTGGCTTCTGGAATTTGCCCTCTGTCGAGCTGAAGGCTTTGGCAGGAAAGCAGCCGCTGCAGTGAAGTCCATGAGTGACAAGAGCTTTTTGATCACGTCCTTAATCTCTAGTCAGCGGCTGCAAATGATTTTTATCCAGGTATTAAATATCCTTACGTGTTTTATGACATTAGCAGCCGTTTTAAACGGTCTATTGTCTGGAGGTGGAGGTCAGTTTGCCGATGCAGCAGGAGCGCAGGGTAAACACTGCACTGACCCGCTGCATGTACTTTCCCACAGCACCCTGAGGGTATCTGGCCAGTGTCTCAGCCCAGCAGTCTGGGGTAATTATGCTCACAGCAACCTGAACTTGGACCGCAGCCGTGCCTGCCCGGGCTTGACATCACGCACGCCTCCCTCTGACTCACCCGGCGCACACACATGTGCAAGCACTGGCGCTCGCACATAGCCCACAGCTCTGCAAAAGGCGGCGGAGACACGCATGCAGCTCTCGCACTCACACGCCCGTCCCTGACTCACGTTGCACCCACTCATTTCACCTGCATGAAACGCAAAATCACACACACAAAATGATTTCCTGTGTGATTTTCCCATGGCTGCAGTAAACTATTCCGTTTATTAAGGTAAAGCAACGCAATAGCTTCATCATGACATCTTGTTGCTTCCATGTGGAGCATGAACCATATTCAGTCTTTTTCATTTTCTGAGCCTCACTTTGACATTGCTGCCGTTTTTCCTCCCTCCTTTGGTCACTTAGTCTCTCTTCTCAACAGAGGAGATAGCAGCCTAGAGTGAAGCAGATAACAACCCAGTCTTCACACACAGCACTAATGCTTTCCCTCGGCTTGGCACAGGCGGTTCATTATGTGTTTCAGCCACTCAACCTTCAACCTCAGCCTCCTTCTCCCTTTCTCCGGCCGAACTCACGTCTTCTCCCTCTCTGCGTCTTGCTTAAAGCTCCATCTAGTCCCGCTCTCCTTCTCCCTGGTTGTCTCTCACCTCTAACCTCTTTCTTTTGCTCCTCATTCAACCCCCCCACACCCCCCCCTTGAAATGCCGGATAACTAGCACCAGTCTAATCCAAACAGCTCAGGAAAACAACGCGCTGAAAAGGTCCGTTGAGCAATGGGATAAAAACAGCTCATTTCAAAAACATAAAAAGCTGGATTAAACTCTAACCAGCCTCTATTGATGTGTAGCTTTTTTCATTATGGCTTAAAATTAAAACAACCCGACTAAAGAATCTACCAGTTTAAGGGGAAATGTGTCACATTCAACACTGAGACTAATGAGTACGCAAGTTAATGCACATGTCAGCGTTATTACAGCTGGAACGTTCAAGGTGGTCCGAGAAAGTAGTAGATTATTATCATTAAAAATGATTTTAGTCATTTGTCAAGTCAAGACCAGCTCATTCACTTTTTAAGTAACTAGTTTAAGATGGGTCGACCCTCTCATTAATTTATTATCACATTATTTTGACAAGTCATTATCATCACAATCTAACTAACTAAGCGTTGCTTGTGCAACATCTACCCGCTGCCCGTCAATTCTCCCGAGCCGCTGCTGCACCCATTCAACCCGATGTTGTAATGACATCTACAGTCATCCACGACGTGCGCTAACAATCCTTAAACTGTCACTACACCCACACACTTCAACTGAAATTCCACCCACTCGACCTGAATCCATCAACCTGAACTACATCTGCGCACACACACACACACACACACACACACACACACACACACACACACACACACACACACACACAGAAGGTCCCGTCATGGGAGAGCCACCGGCAGATTCCTTCGCTGAACATTTATCATTGCCGGCGCATATTTCTCCCTCCAGCCTTCCTCCTCGCCCATTCTCTTACTTTTTTTTCTCATGCCTTCCTGATGCTGAGGCTCAAAGGCACGCCGAGAATGTTATTGTAATGCATAGTGATTCACCCAGGACTGTAAATATTGACAGTGGTGACTGTCGCTGCTTGGTTCGCCACTGTTCATGTGAGGCGGAGGCATCGGGGTGGTGCACTGTACCTGCACACAGCTTCACTTTACTGCATGAATGTCAAGACCACGAAAATAAATACACAACCCATCCATTTCAACTTCAGTTGTAAGTAAGTAAATGTACTGAAACCTCAACCTGCCTTTGTGTGAACATTTGTTGCATCATCTTGCACGTGATGATCGTTGCCTAAGGGTTTGTGTGAAATCACATCAGACATCTTCCCATGTACAGTACAGTGGGTCCATACTGGGGGCACACACCCACCACACAAAGTGCTGAACAATGCGTGCATGCACATGTCCTTTTTTGGAAGAGGCCTGCCAGTCATTACTAAACGCTTCCTCCCTATTTTCAAAGGTCAAGAAGAATGAACGTCCACGCTAAATTCAATGCAAACAACAAGCCTCATTCCTAAGTTTTTTTCTCTGGCGTCCCAAGAAAAATCCAAGATCCTCATGACATATTCATGAAGTGTTGATATGGGCTTTAATAATGATGTCGTGTGATGATGGTGTGCAAATCCTATTTAACATAGCTGAATGTCCTGCTGGTGCCCATAAGTCACCGCTGTAATGTGAGAACATGCACAGGTTGTGGGCTTACCTAAAAAACAGATCCCAAATAGGAAAAGAAGATCAGACTCTTCATGAAAGCTGCATGAAGAAAGCTGCTTCATCTTGAGAACATTTGTGAAAATTTCCAATTGTGAATGAAAACTTACTTACGGCCCAAGCAGTAAGTCTGTCTGAACATAGAACAGTGAGCTGTGTTAAAATGTAATTCTACTAAAACTACTAATGGAACAACTGGATCATAAAACTATTAAGTCATAGCTTGTGCTGGTAACATCGTTAATGCTTCAGACAAACTCAGAACACTTCATCCACGTCTGTCTCTAAGAGTCATCACACATTATCAGGACACACACACACAGTGGACAGGGCTATGAGAGGGTGAGATAAGGGCAAATAAAAGAGGGAAAGGTCTCAGGGTTAAGTGGCAATAATGGTGCAGGATAAGACATCTATGTGTGTGTGTGTGTGTGTGTGTGTGTGTGTGTGTGTGTGTGTGTGTGTGTGTGTGTGTGTGTGCGTGTGCGTGTGTGTGCGAGTGTGTGAGAGAGTTCAAACTCATTTCAAAGTGTCTCTGGGAGTCTTGAGACACGAGAGGAACACATTAGAGAAGCAGAGGTAGAGGGGAGAGGGGAGGTAAAAAAGGGGGGGGGTGTTAAAAGGAAGCAGTACATGACACTGAACAAAGACCGAAGGGAGAAAGAGGAGCGAGGTGGAGGAGGGTAAGGGAGAGTTCAGGAGAAGTGGGTCGGAGGTGAGAGGTTGGGGTGTTCGGGCCGAGGACGGGAGGGGACTCGTGGTGACGAGATTCACCTCTATTGTGACTACAACAAGGTAAACCCAGAAGAAAGAGCGAAGGAGAGAGTTCCTGGGTCGTACACGCTCTTTAATTCCACCCTTCCTTCCCTTCCCTCCCTTCCCTCCCTCCCTCCCTCGCTGCTCCCTCACTACCACCAGCCCCAGCAAATTCCCTAGGGCCAGGGGCAGTCCCCTTTCAGTCTCTAGTGACACAGTAATTAGAAGTGTGGGAACTGAAACCGTCCCTCGTTCTGAGCCCCGCACTCCCACCCATACCCCTCCCTCCCTCCCTCCCCCTCCCTCCCTCATTTCGCTTGCCCCCCTTCAAATCAGCTCCCAGCTCCTAGCCTTCTCCTCTGCATCCTCTGCCACCTTATCCACACCACCTTAGCTCCCGATGTACGGAGGCAGCATCTAACTTGCAACAGGAGGCAAACGTCGACCCCATACTAAAACTATCTGCAACGAGAAACGGATGCTGTTAATTGACAAACAGAAGTATAGGAAAAAACATGACAACTGCTGCTGCCGCATTGAATTAAAACTAATCTAACCAAAGCCCACAGTGGCTAAATCCTCGTGGGCCACCTGTGATGCTCATGGGAGCGTCACATCGCACGCTCTCACACACATACACACACTCGACCCCATACCCTTCATTCACCCCCACCACCTCAATCCACCCCACCGCCCCCACCGCCCCCACCGCCCCCACAGCCACAGAGTCCCCCTATCTCCTCGAACAGAGCAACGCTGTCTCTGCCGCTCTCTGTCAAGCCCACCGTCACCACCCCAACCCCCATTCGCTATCTCCACGGTGATAACCATGGGAACAGCAGCACTGTGGGAACAGGCCACCAGTTGACCAAAATAGACAGCAGGAAAATGGAGGGAAAGAAAGGAAGAAAGGGCTCCCTGCATCCAAGGAGGAGGCCTGTGCGTGTGTGTGTGTGTGTGTGTGTAGGAGCTCCATGGGATCATCTAGACAGACAGGTACTCAGGCACTCCAGTCACCTCCGTTCCACCGGTAACAAAGAGGGGACGCTGGGTGGCTTGAGTTGCTGCTTCATTAATAGACGCAGCTTTGGTTTCGGAGTCGGTGGGACGTGCTGGAAATTCTCCTTCTCACACACGTTCAAACGTTTTAATAGACAGCAAAGCCCCACGCAGAAAAGGCTACACCCTTGACCACAAACACCCACACCCACACTGCAGACTAATACCACACCATCACACACCCAGGCGCTCCCACGACCACGCACCTTCAAACTGCACACACGCACGGAAATGAGATCCCACTGACTTCTGTCTACTTCATGAAATCAGTGATGAAGCACAGTTTGTTGAATGATCTGATTATTAATCTCAACATTTCTCTCAACTGCAAACAAGCTGCTCCTAGAAAATTCGCGACATTAGTTATGGGAAGGGATTCCTATGAGAAACATTATACCCGGGTTTTCTTTGGCCTGAAGGGGGAGGAGAAAAGGGGAAAGACGCAAGTTGTGCATCATCATCTTCCTTTTTTTTTTTTACCTACAGTGCATTTAATTTTCCATTCCATTTATATCCTGCATGTCTTTAAAGAGCAAAGCCTTGGCTCCTACTCTTATTTTATCTCCCTTCCTCTTTCTCCCCAAACTTACATCATTCCTCCACTTTTGTCCAATCTTTATTTCATTGCATGGATTCTCTTCCTCCGCTCCCTGTTCCTCTGTTAGTTTGTTTTACACTGTATGTCTCTCTATCGCTGTTGTTTCCAGATTTCTATCACTCCATCTAACCTCTCTGTCCATTAGAACTGCCCCCTTTGGTCTCTCAGGCCTTTCCCAGGCCAAAGAGTCTGACCTCTTCATCCTTCTACCTCTTTGCTCCCTAGAGGGGGGGGGTCTCTGTTTAATCTGAGTATGTGAAGAAATGAGTAAAAAGGGGGAACAAAATAGAGGAATTGTGTGCGTGCGTGTGTTTTCATGCCCGTCAAGCCTGGAGCTCCCAAAGCAAACAGGCTTTTACCCTCTTGATAGCATCACATCACGCAAACTAGACGAACTGCTGCAAGACAGAGTTTTCAGTCCAAGATCTTCACATGCACATACAAGCAGGGTACAAAGACGCAAGAGGCGCAACTAAGGAATGCACAGTCACAAAACTGATGTTCACAGTCTGCACGTAATAAAAAAAAGCAAGCTCCCAAACACTAGACATACACACAGAAGGCTGAGTGGTTACATTCAGAAACCACAAACTGAATGGGGGAGGGGGGGGGGGGGGGGGGGTGGTTACCATCTATTATCACTGTCTCCATGAGGTTTAGATTTAATTGTTGACACAACTTATTCTTGGAAACTGTAACACACATACTGCACGAACACACAGTGCACATACATAAAGGTGTTCCTCACACACAAGCAGACATCACAATTAAAGGAATCGTCTGCCTTTTTTATGACTCTAACAGGATTACCCAAGACATTGCTCTTCAAACTCCCAAAACTCTATAAACAGGAGACAGGAAGACAACCACAAAACGTCACTACCTCAACTCCTATGTGACTGTAAGCACAGACTGCAGACCACACACACTCATCACGCACAGACGCCGCAATCATAAGCTGAAAGGTAGCTAAAATTATGTCGTTAGTAACCTAACATTAGCTAAACAAAGCAGAGGAGGACATGATTTGCTTTCCAGAACTCCTTCATGCCGCAGGGGAGCTTGTATTCTGTGCACAACAACACACTGTTGTCTTTTAACTCACTGTTGCATCATGTACTTCGAAATCCTGCAGTTTTACAGTAAGGGTGAAAAGCGATATTCAATCAGTCCGTAAACAGAAAACTGGCTCCGTGTCAGTTTCTCAAAGTTGCCTATCGCATAGTCTGATGTAAGTCATATTCTGTCTCCTGGGAGTCACAGCAATCAAAACGCAGAATGAAGAGAACACTTGAGAAAGAATGGGATAAAACTGGATTTGTGCCAAAAGGACTCATTAGCAATATCATGTGTGAGAATGGGGTAACTCAATCTACTGCAGCGGCCTCGTGTGCCAGAGCCGTGATAATAACAACGCTAAACCTTTTAGCTTTTAGCCACGCTGCTGATGGAAGGTTTTTCTTTTTACCAGCCTAGTTGTGAGCAGCACAGGCGAAGTGAGCCCAGACGGTCCGCTGCGCTGCACCGCGCGCTGAGTGTGGGAGAATGATCTATGATTCACTAAGCTGCAAAGACAGGAGATCGCATTTCACTATCGCAAGGGAAACCATTATACCATGACCACAGACACAAAGACAGTCATACCAGCAGTATCTGGGAGAAACACAGTTGTTATGGCTAGTTCTCACAACGTTTTTTGCCGAGTTATCTATTTGGTTTCCATCTCACCGATGGGAGCGATGCTTTTGGGGTTTCTGGAAGTAAATCAAATTTGCACGCATGCACCTTCTGCAGGAAAGTAAACAAATCCAGCTCTGTCTGATTTTTTATTTCCACTCCGCAACACGTTGACCTACTTTTGCAACTGGTTTGTACGTAGCTGAGGTCTTGTCGTGCCACATATGTTTCAGCTTGTAGTGCACACCTAAATGCATACATGCCTCCGAACTGTGCATCGCCGGCGTTAACGCTTTGTGTGTGGCAGCGCTGTCGTTAGTCGACCCGAACTTTGTTATTATAGCGCCAAGAATTCTGCCTCCCCTAGGAGACTATTTAGAGGCAGAGGGCAATCAGTCACAGCAGCACCGTCTGGCTGTGCAGCTACTGTGTTCTGCAAAACATGAGAAACTTCCTCTTTCTGTGTGTATGTTAGAGAGGAAGGCATCACTAAGTGGTTCCCTCTCCAGCAGGGGAAAGTAGACCCTGTCGAGTGCCTCTCGGCTTCCCCACCTCCCCAACGAGCCAATAATGCAGTCAGACACACACACACACACACACACACACACACACACACACACACACACACACACACACACACACACACACACACACACACACACACGCACACACACACAGAGTGAGGTTTCTCCTCTGGAGGGGAACATAAACAGGGCTGTCTGTCTGCGAGCGGGGAGCGAGTTCTCATGACATCACCACCCAGCAGGAATGCTTTGCCCCATCAAAAACCCCTCCGCTGGCCAGCAATCCGCACATACGCATACACAAAAACACATGTTGAATGATTTATGCACGTCTGCCGTTTTACAACAGAAAGGTCCATATTCACAATAACAAGCAGCCCAGCGGCATTTTCTCTGCTCCAACATTTCATTACTTGGCAATTATTCTTTAATTCCTCACTACTCAGTCCCCCCCCCCTGCAATGTCTCTTACACTGTTACTTTACTGTTCTGTCCATTTAGACATTCACTGTAGTTCACACATACAGTATAATACAGTATAAGTACAAATCAACTATGAGAAACTGAGAAATATTGTTTTGTGTTGATGCGTATGTGTGTGGGTGTGGGAGACATGGGAAATTACGCACTAGTTCATTGTATTGGTGTTTGGAGGAAAAGCCCTATTGAAGCTCTCCCTCCTACCTTCTCACCTCTCTTCCTCCCTCCCTGACTCTCTCCCCCTTTTCCCTCCCTCCATCACTTCCTGCCTCATCTTTCTCTTCATAGCCATCTCTTTCCATGACCCCTCGCCAGTTTCCCCATCTTACTCTGCCTTCTAGTGTTCACCTCTGCAACCCAACCTGTCACTGTCATGTTTTCTTGCTATTTCTCTCCATGTGATTTTTTCCTCCTCCGGTTTCTCTCAGGCTTTTGGGGAGAGCAGGGGCAGGAAGCAGCTTGGCTCTCAGACAATGGAACGCATCAAAAAGCAGCACCAGCCTCACCAACTTTACACGCACACGACGCACACGACGCACACGACGCACACACACACACACACACACACACACACACACACACACACACACACACACACACACACACACACACACACACACACACACACACACACACACACACACACACAGCAAGACAAACAGGACATTCCAGCTGCCGGCTGCACCGGATTCCTCGCCTTGGCTAATCTGAAACGGAGAGAGAGCCTAGGAGCGGAGTGGAAGCTGGGTGAGAACAGTGGGTGAGGGAGACTGGGGGAGATGGGGAGCAAGGAGGCCAACCAAAGGGTGAGAAAAAGAAACAGATACAGAGAGGGAGTGAGAAACTAAACTGGCAAGTAGGGATTATAGAAGATAAAGAACTGCTGATTTGTAAGTGTTTTCAAAGAAAATAACATGTAACACTTATAGTCACATGCAGCTGTGCAGCTGTAACAGGGTATTAATTCACCCTAACACATGCATGTAATGTAGATAAGTATATAGGCTTGATACATTCATGCTAAGAGACACCTTATGTGGACATGTGGAGGTTCTGATGTCTGAACGTCAACCTCGTACCCACGCATGAGGGCGTCACTGGCGGCGCGCTCCCAGATCCGACCTGACCGTGGGAAACGTGAGCAGGCATGATTTCTGAGAGACCACGTGGTTGTTGATCGACAGCTCGTCTCTGTGCCTGTCTATTAGTGTGTGACTATATCTGTTATTGTACCTGTCGTGAGAATTCACTTCCAGGGGGCCTAAGGACACGTGCTGCAAGATCCAAGCTCCAGGTTTTACAGTGGGATTTCAACACATGCTCTGCTTCGCACACACTTCACCACAGTTGTATGAGTTTTGTCCAAACGTTCATTTCATGGCATTGTGTGACACGTTGGCTGCAGTTCACTTGTGGCCCCATGATGTATTTCTGTGAACTCTTCCATTTTTCTGATGAAAAATGACTCAGAATTAAAATCTCATTCCTGTAAAGAAGTAATTTCAACACACAACTGTGTGTGTGTGTGTGTGTGTGTGTGTGTGTGTGTGTGTGTGTGTGTGTGTGTGTGTGTGTGTGTGTGTGTGTGTGTGTGTGTGTGTGTGTGTGTGTGTGTGTGTTTGAGTAACAGGAGACCCGGAGCCTTCGCCACACACAGTGGGAAATATTTGGGATGGTTTCCCTCGGAATGTCTTGGCGTGCCTATGGAATGCCCCCCTCCCCAGCGACTCCTCCTCCCCTCTTATGCTGTCGCACCCCTCTCACTTCCAAAGAGGGGAGAGAGAGAGAGTGGGAAACTGGCGGGACACAGATTCAACCACTGCTTTGCCTCCACGAAGAACAGAGGCAGAGGACGGTCAATGCCACAGTGCACAAACTAGGCGGAAAATGTGTGATTGGACTTTAGAGCTGCATCTGTTACAAAGCAAACTATGGCAAGTATCTTCATGTGGTCCAGGACTTACACACATCCCACTGACCAACCCCTGTTCACTTATACACTCACACACGCACACACATACACAGCGAGCGTAGGGTAACTTTAGACGTGTCTCAACCGCTCACATTCCTGGCTTCTCAGCCAGCGGCCCTCTTTGTAGATCAAAGGATAGACAACAAGTCTGTGTATCACCATGCTCTCCTCCTCCCCTCCTCTTCCTTCAGTTTCACCTTTTCCATACACTCTCTCCACTTTAACCATTCTCGTGTTTACACACCACCAAGCGACTTCTCATTTCTCACACAACCGTTGTCGTATTATATCAACTCTTGGGTTCATTTTGTCCCATCTGAATCACCTCGCTGTACTTCCCTTTCCCATTCTGGCCGTTTTAAAACCTCGCTGCCATCTCTTCTGTTCTCACTTCTCCGTCTCCCTTCCCCCCCCCCCTTTTCTTCTCCCACCCCTCCCTCTCACGGTGTGGCAGTTCCTGTTGCTCTTGTTTTCACTTCCCCAGCGGTCTGGTGCGTGGGAACCAGCGTCTCTGCTGCAACAGTGTCTAAGGCTGACTTCGAGTGTGTGAGTCTGTGCGTGTTAAGGTGCTGAAGTGACAACATGCGTGTGAATTTGTTTGTCAGCTTTGCGATTTGAGTGTCTGTGTCTATGTGAGAATGTGGCTGACGGGTTGGATGTGGTGCAACTGTATCTCCCAGTCAATCTGCGCTCTCAGGGGGTTAAAGCTACTAATAATTACAATATATTTATTTCACAAATGCTACAATGATGACAAATATGAATAAAAGTTCAAACTATACACATTATCCCAAACCAGGACACAAACACAAAGCCCACCTACATCTCCCCTGGACTCCTTGCAGTGTGGACACACATTCCTGTGCTTCTAAAATCTCTGTGTGGCCTATTGATACACAGAGACAAACATTAACCCTTTCCCAGCACAAACGACACACACACACATACACAAGCTTGTGGTTAATCTCTTTTCTGCTTTTTCTCTCCCTCTTCACCCATGACATTCATCAGCGGTGTAGCTGCAGGAGAGGGGATCGCAGCGAGACAAAGGGGGAGAAAATCACCCATCCACTGCTCATCGGAGCGCCTTACAATCAGATAACAAAGGGGTTAACTTCGCCTGGGTGGGCCGTGGAGTAGACCCCACGGTGGCACTCTCTCAGTCACACATGCACACGTCACACACAAAACATCTCCACCTAATTTGATATTAACTAGATAGTAGTTTAGTAAATGATTTAAATATAGATCAAACTGTTTGAAGTCTATTTGAAAGGCAAATCTTATTTTGAATCCTGATTATTAAAGTAGGGAGCTTATTTTGTTTGCCTTTAAGAAATGACATTTTTAGATAATAATATTTAAACTATTACAGTTCAATCTGATAAAGAATTAACTGAAGAGACAACGGTTGTCTGAAACAGATGGCCGTATTCAGACTGAGGCTGTAAAACCTGCCCATGTACTGGGACAAATGTTTCCCAGCTCTGAACTGTCTGACGTCTATGATTTTACAGGTAACATTTGGTCCTTCTTTGGCTATAATACATCCACAGGCCTTTGCTTCGAGGTGGCATTCACAGTGACCAAACAGCACATCAAGGGCCTGACCATTTGTTCGGGCTGGTCACATATTTCTAGTGTGTATATGGAGGATGTAGCGTCAAGGTGGTCCAGGTTTCGGGAGATGAATGCACTTGTGGTGTGTCTTGGCACATTTGGGCTCCCCCACTAGGAGCAGGTCAGAACACCCACGTAAAAAAGAAACTGTCACACACAAACACAAATACAGCCATCAGCGCTCTGGCAGAGTTCTCTAAACAGCCACCCATGGAGATATCTGCTTCTCAAGTGCCCTAAATCCAACAGTTATTGATAGCGACTGCCTAACAAACACCTTTGTCAGGCTTCACAAACATGCGTAAATAAGAATTAGAACAGTGCTTAAATGACCCTGTGTTACACTGCATGCTGAAAGATTTATAAGCTGAGGAGCTGCCTCACATTTGAGTCTGCTGCACTTCTTTTTGGTTGTTTTTAATTTCTTCCATCTCTAGCACCTTTACAAGTCCAGGATGTGGTGGCAGCAACCTAACCTAAAGTCGAGGATGACTGGTGGGTTTGCAAAATTGAACCTGTGCAACAACCTGTTCCCAGCTACTGCTGCTCCTGGGGGCCCCTGGCATTCCCAGACCAGATGGGATATGCAATCGCTCCAGCTTTCCCTTGGAACGCCCCAGGCTCGCCTTCCAGTTCTATGTTCCAGGAGGAAAACTAAGCAGATAACCAAATGGCCGCCACCGGCTACCTTCAGTGTGAATGTGCAGGGAGTCAGCTGATCTGTTTTCAGAAGCTGGCTCCATTTTGGGTCCAATGTCTCCACAACAATCACAGTACAACAAACCCAAACCTTCCAAAGCACATTAACCTGCCAACCAAAACTCCTAATTGATTTAAATCTCAGTTGGTAAACGGGGGCCTGGTCAGACATTCTCTTCGCTCTCATCTTTGCCTTTTGGTTCACTGACAACATTTACATTTTCCCAGGAAAGTACAGTAGAGAGGGGAGAAGGTCTTCTGCTTTTTCCTTGTCATATAATAACCTCTTCCTCTTTTATTCAGCATTACACAAAGCCACAACAAGCTTTGTTCTTAGAATTCAGGAACATAAAGAGTCCTGGTGTATTTAACACCACATAATTATTTCTTGAATAATCAACATTACTTGTGAAAAACACTGAATGTTTCCTTTTACTCTTTTTTTGAACATTCTAATATATTTAATATAAACAGCAATAGTCTGTGATACATACCTTTTACCTTTTTCCCCTTTGCTCTCCTTTCCATTTCATTTCCCAGAAACTTGTCCTCACTGTGTATAGCAACATCTAGTAACCATGTTAACTGGGTAATCAGGTCATCAGGGAAAGAGTTTATAAGACACACCTAAGAAATTTGGCTTCTGGAAGCCAGAATGTCCACACAGCAGGCGAGTTATCAGACTTTATCTGTACCTCTGGAGACCGAAAGCAGTAAAAAGCAATGACATTATTTTATTAAGACACACAGAACTCCGGCAGCCAACCAAAAGGTTCCTACCTGACAGCGGCTGAATATATCGCTGGCAGTGGGCTGGACATTAAAGTGTCTGAGAACTCGGACAGCCTGGTCTCTGGCCTTTTCTGAACAGTCCAGGGAAAGACACCGACCTTCACCCACCTGGGAGCGCAACTATTCATATAGGACAGAAAACACACATGCTCTAGCAAATGGTAAACATCATCATTATCTATTGATAGGTTTCCTGTTTGTGAATACTTACACTTTGGTATGGTTGGCCACATGTGAGAATGACACGGGCTTCAGCCTGTGCTAACTGACACAAAATGCAAAAGGACACATTAAACAATGTAAAAGTTGTTTATTGGCATTTGTATTTATCTCTAAATGTCTTAGCAGGTTCAGTTCCACCTACTAGCTCACCTTTGCTGCCACTCTGTGATCATCGGTGCTCTCCAACATGACAACATCGACTCCTAAACAACGCAGGTACCTCCCAAGCCCCTGTAGCATATTGTCACACACCACCCGTAGCTGCTGGGGGGGCAGAGGGCTGCAGTCTCCTGAAAGCTTCCCACCACACGGGAGGCCTGTCTCATTGTCAGAGTGAGGGGGAATGACCCTTTGAGCTCCCTGACATTCCTAAATGGACAGAGACGATAATGTGATACTTAAGTGATCCCCACAGGGGGATTTTCTTTTCACTTGCATCACAGTGCAGGAAGGTCAAAGCGGAGGGAAATCTATCCAACTGCACCCCTGGAGCTGATAAGAACTACTGAAGCATCTTGGTCAAACACATATTGTCCCTCTCTGCGGGCTGTATTCCTAGGTTTTTAGTCTTTTTATTCATTTGGAAACTAAAACATTATCAATTAACTAATAATCATTATATGTTTTGGCACAGAAGATTATACTTCAAACCATCAACCTAGAAACTATCACATCTTAAAACATTTGAACACATTTTAAAATTTGTAAATGATTTCAAATTTAATGAGAGGCAGCAATTGGCTCTTAACCTCTGTCTGAAGGGCTTCTCCTGCCTGCTTGGCCTGGCTTTGTTTCCCCTTCTTCTTTTTTGCACTCTTCTCTGACTGGTTTGAGGACACGCTCCATAGGTCAGCTGGTAATCCAAAGTATTCTGGTTTACTGGAGAGGACAGAGTACACATCCAGCAAACAGTAGGCATCTGCCGCTAGGAGAGAAAAAAGGAGGAATCGGGTGTGAATTTATTGGTTTGCATTTCATCAGGGGATAACAAAATAATCTGTGATATTCAATAGTGAAAAGAACTGCCACCATCTGTCTCCCTGTCATTGTGTGTCTGTGCGTGCACAATAGCTTACCTGCATATCTAATTTGGCTGATGCGCAGAGGACGTTTCTCCCAGTTGGACATCTGCTCTGTCTTGTCCAGGGGCCTTCCCAGGACCTGTTGTACCAGTTGACTCAGGCCTTTCTCTGCAGAGTCCTCTCCTACCAGCACCTCTTTGGGACCATCGTCGGTTCTGGTGGCCTTGCAGCGCTGAATCTAAATAAATATGTGCAGAATAAAAAGGTAGCTTCGCTATTTTTCTTTACTAAACACGTTCTGTCATTAACTCAGGCCTTGGAAACTTTATTAACTTGAATGATCTGCAGTTGATGACAGTGCAAGGGTGCAGGCAATACATTGTTAAACTGTTAAACAGTCCCTCCCATCTTATGTCCTGCCACAACATCCTGTTTGAACCGGACATTCCTTGTGATTTTGAAAAATATGTGTTGCATTCCTCACATCCTGCAACATGCAGCCTAGCAGACGGTGAAGCAACATCATCAGTTACTGACCCACGGTGCCATTTCCCCATTCCTATTCCCCATAGAGACTCTGAGTTCCGCTTCATATATCTCAGGCAAACTACTGGGACATGGCAGCAGTGTGTACCCAGGGAAGCATCCAAATATAGCCAAGAGCAGGGGAACTATAACACAACAAGTTAATCACAATCCTCTGATATAGTACAGCCATTAAGTAGTCAACAAAAGTGTGTGCTACTACTTTACAACCCTTTACGTAAGGTCATGATAATGACAGTGTTACCTTTTGGTGTACGTTGAGTAGATCAAGCACCCCCTCAGTCTTCAGTGGCTCCTCTAAAAATTGCTGCCAAGTGCCTGAGAGACATCGGAGATCCCCTGCCATACCGTAACCTGAATGTGAAAGTAGGACAAATGTAATGATAAATAAAACGAAAAAAAAATAAAAGTGTCACCTGTAAGGAGATGACCTCAGATTGCTTAAAATGGGTCTCTTACCCAGTTTAGAGACATTTCTTTCAGAGAAGAAGCTCCTTATGAAGCTAACAGTATCTGGGTGTTGATAGAATCCATTTGCACAGAGGTCCAATAAAAAAACCTGGTCAGAAACTGCAAGTTGTATCAGAGAAACCTGCTGAATTGACATACAGCCAAACGTGGGCTGCCACTCCATATCAACTCCCACAATACTGCCGTCCTGAAGAACACGAAATAAAAAACAGGGTTTTAAAAATAGCTTCCAATAAGTGTTCTCTATTCACATCAGACACTTCCCTTTCCCCTATTGCTGGATATCTGTACCTTAAGTACGACATTACTGCATCTCTGCAGAGCTTCTGGCGTGTCCACAAAGTGAACCTTGTCCTTGGTCAGAGGCAGCTGGTAGAACATCTGACAGTGAGACTGAGATGGCATCCACTCCTCACTTTGGGCTGAATCACTGAAACCTATCTGTCTGAATAGTGAGGCGAAATGTGGGCATTGTTACTGGTAGGCACATTTACAAAGATCAGTGAGGGAATGTAACTAGATACACAAATGAATAAAAAAATATATACTGTAGTCTTTTTAATATGTTGCATGTTAAACACACCAGAATATTTGAATTTTTTAAATGATAAAACTCACTGTAGATGGGGGGGTAGAGCCTGCTGTGTCTTCCATACCTCGCATGGTAAACGGTTTCTGGGGATTGTGTATCTTAGTGACCATTGTGATGCTGTCTGTAGATTACAGTACTTCACCAACATCTCCACCAACTGGATCTGCAGCTCGAGGTCGTCTGCCACGACATACTATAAGCATACAAAAAACATATTGCTTATATTTTCTACACAAGCCTCAGTTCACTTTATTCAAAAATAAATCATGCGTGTCTTTTTTGTGATCTCTAGTGAATAACAAGCTCACTGAAAAAACAAACAAACAAACAGATGTCTGTTATGAAAAGTGAACAAAAAACTAAAGACATAACATACCTGTACATTGTCACTCCAGTTTTCCTCTGTCATACTTTTCTAAAAGAAAAAGAGAATGTAAATACAGACTAAAAGAAATACACACAATATGATTTTCAGAATATAACCTGGGTTAACTAACTAATTATTAGCTAATTCCTTCTCATAAATTCTTTTTACATGGTGTAATTGAATTACAAAGAAGCCTGAGAATTCTTTCACTGTCAGTCGTACTGTACTGTAATTACTCCTATTCATTCCCAGCACTTCTGTCAACAGCAAGAAATATAATAATAACTTCAAGTTCCAGTCAGTTCTTTGCTCAGCGTGTTTAACCACTAACCCACTAATGCTATGTCAGTGCATGTTCCCGCCAGACCTGGAGGTAAGACTTCATTGCATAACTCAGCTGTGACTTGAGCTTCTTAGCAAACCTCAAATGCTTTCTCTGCTGAAAATTTCCAAAAAAATCTATTGAGATTCCACAGAGTTCTGTTGGAAACTAGTATTGGCTAAAACTAATGAAAATATATTAAAAGTGAAAAGATGATTTAAAATGCATTGGTTAATAATTTATTAAAAACTTACTCACTTACCTCCACAAACCTCTTATACATAAGAAAACGTAGACTGCCTAGTTTCCGTTTGTGCAAAGCATTAGGACACAGTTCTGAGTGAAAAAGACAAGGTTGCGGTTATTTCTGCACATGCATATCTATAGGACATAAAATGACCACAGATGTCCCCAATCACACACTTTGGTTAATGTTGAATTTCTCCACGAGCCGTAAGGTGTGCTTGGTGAGCACTTTGGGCTGAATCTGGGCAACACAGTGTCTGGACAGAGACAAATGAGGGTATCTCCTGCAGAAACACAGATAGCCATGTGTAAGTTGACGCAGTTTAAACTAATGCCTGCATAGATTTACGTATATATATATATATATATATATATATATATATATATATATATATATATATATATATATATATATATATATATATATATATATGCTACATACTTGTGTATCTCCTCCACACTGAAGCTGGGGTGGCACCAGGAATCCAGAAGTACGACCAGTTGTTGTTCTAGCTGACTGTGACCTGTGACGAAGGTCTCTGCCAAAGCCAGCTTACCTTGCAGTATGAGCGGTACACACATCTGTAGAGAAAAGTTGAAAACTTAAGAGTTCAGGAAGCTGATTGGGAAGTCAAATAGAAAGGTTTAAACACACACACTGAATAATTTGCCTTACCTCCTCCATATTCAGGTTCTTCTGTAACTTCAGCTTTATACCGACTATTGCTGCCTGTAAAAAAAAATAAAGAACAATTAGAAAAACTAACAGAAAAATCTACCATATGACAATGTTAAAAATGCTTTCACCTCTTTATAGCATTTGAGGGTCTGCAACCTCTTAATGTGCAGCAGAAGTATGGCTGGATCTAGGGAGGTGAGCTGGTAGGTGTTTATGAGGCTCTCTAAAAAGCTGGACTGGGTATCTGTTAATAAGTTCAGAGCACGACACTGGAGTGGAACGGCTTGTTGCTCAGGGAGAGAGCCTATGGTTGCCTGGTGAAAAACACAAACAACAAGAACATAAAAATAGTTTCTTAACTCATAACTGCATTTATTTAGTTAAAATTCTTTCTACCTGTGGGTGCTCCTTCATCCATGTCTGGTATTCCATGAGAACGCGATGGCCAAAGGTGTGGCTGTTGCCCTTCTGTTTTACTGGACAGCCTTCCAGCATCGTTAGCAAGCCCTCCAGGGGTTCGGGTAGCTTTGAAAATCCATGAAATGAAGCCAGATGTAGCTGGAAAGTGACAGCGAGGAAAACGCGTCAGCTTTATGGGTCTGTTTCTGTTCATATTACTTAGATAGGCAATAAAAGTGGAGGATCAAAGGAACCTCTGCAGAAATCTCTATTTACTAATTTATCACCTCAGGATATGGCAGAGATTTTCAATCAGCTGAAATAGCACAGTAGTTATAATCACTGGGCCCCATGAACACAGGTTTGTTTTCATTCTAAGTCTAATCTAAGATTAAGAATTCAAACTCTGCCGTTAGGAAGTTCCTACAACAGAAAATGATATCTGTGTGAGAATGCCTTGCGCTGTATCTTAATTTGCAAAGCAGATGTCATCCACTCAATATCCTCCTCACACAGATCTCAAGTTCATTCAGTGCAACGCAAATTCCTTCCTTCCTACCGACAGACACTCTGGTTTCCTCATTAACACACACAGACACACACGCACTTCATCTGAACATGCTGATATCCGAGCCCACTCTCTTGTGTTCCTTCCTGTGCAACTGCTTGTTGGAGACACACAGCAACTCCATCTCGCTACCTCTGTGAGCGCACTCGCTCTTTATTGTGCACATGGAATTGACACACGCTGTGAAAGTGACTCTCACCGTCTGCAGATCTTTCCGGTTCCATAGCTCAAAGAGCTGGTTTCTCAGCTCAGCAGGGTCAAGACCTGTGGGGGATCACATACATGGTTAGATCAGGTGGGGTTTCACTCTGACCAGAGACCTCTTTTAAACTGTTTAGGATTAAACATTATTTTTACTGATAGCTTCTGACTCCGGGGCCTTTGGCCCTGAAGCATATGCAGTACAGTTCCATGCAACATAAATCTAAGCTTTTGCCTACAATGACCTTTTGTTACATACCTACAGATCGTGAATAAGAACGGCTCAATTTGTGGTAATGAACTATATTGAAAGTATTTCTTGTTAAAACATGCACAACTGTGCAAGGTCAAATATTACATTGTTAACAAGCATAGCAGAGCCACCATAGCATGAGATTAACAGCTGAGGCTGGTTGGACATGAGCGGAACCAGCTTTAGCTCTGCATTCCTGTTGAGTCTGCAGCTAAAGTATACTAGAAGAAAATGTCCTTCCATGAAAGGCCACAACTGTATTGAAATGAGGCAGGATATACAGTACGTATACTGTATATGTGTAGGTGTGTTTTACATGTTTTGTGTCTAGCTGCCTCTGTGTGCATCCCAAAAGCTTCAGCTTCTTTCTGTCACTCATGCTGTGTGGGCTCAGCCATACCTGCCCCTTTGCCTTTCTCCCTCCCTCCCTTCTTCCCAGGGCTAGTTTTCCTGTTCTCCTTTCTCTCCCTGCAGCAGCCTCTCTTGATTTTGTCTCGGATTTCCCGAGGAAAGGGCTATGCAGTGGTCAGGGTGTAAAAAATACAGTCTTCCTGATGCACAGCCTGGGAAAGTAGACCATAAGGTTTCTCTCTCTCACATGTTGGCCTCTTTCATTACGGTATCTGTCTTGGCCTGACACTTTGTTTCAGTCATGTAACCCTGTCTGATAATCATATCTTCTGGCTTCATTTTATTTGTATTTTTTGTAGTTGTGCTTCTCTACGATTCCTAATCCTAGACTCACTTCAGTCTCCATTTAAAATAAATAATAATTTTTCTCACTTCCTTGTTTAGTGTTTATTACACACTTCTGAGTTTCCTTTCCTTATTTGCAAGTTCATCTGGTTTTAGTTATTATGTGTGACTCAATGATCTCTCCAAAACGAAAACAACAAACCCCCAACAATATTATTTTCACTGTGACTTGTTTTACACAAGGCTTGTTGAAAATTACACAGAAGTACAATTTCTGCATATATATGCATCAATCACTTTTTAATTATAAAATACGTAAAGTGTTACTTAGATGTTACTTATAAGATGCTACATTACAGCATGCTATAAAGATTAGATTTGTCATGAATAGGCAAAGCTGCTTTAATTTGAAACACCTCTGCTGTTATAATGCACATTCCAAGCCATTCATTCGACTAATGAACATGCATATGTGCATAGGCACCGACACAAAACACAAACGGCACAACCCACTTCACTTCGCTCTCCATGTTTATGTGAGAAGAGGAAAGAGAAGTAGTGGCGGTGAGAGGAAAGGAATGTGGCCCATGTAGCTTCTTTATGTTCTTGGATTGTGATTGAATGAAATGAGCAGAAAGCTCTATTCATTAGGACATAATTACCCCATCACCTCATATAAATACATGGATACACATGGTGTACATGAACTCATTCACCCCTTGGAGGGTGACTCTGTCTTTCTTTTTTATTTTCAACATAAGAAAGCTTCTTTCTTTCAGAGTATTTCAAAGAAATCAAGCAGCAACCCTAACCCCATTGTAGTCTCTCACCTTTAAAACAATATAAGTCACAGACATTTCAGTAAAATTAGACAAAATTAAATCCACAGGCAGTTAGACGCCTGTTGCCAGGCAGCTGCCAAACAACTATAAGTGTCTAAATGGGGCATTTGGTGTCACTACAGCCACCAGAACAACTTTAGAGTGACTTGGCAGAGGCTGTGCAAGTGGCTCAACTCCACTGGAAGGATGCCACAACATTCTTCTACAAGTACTTCTCTTCTTTTGTAATTTATTGTAGGTGCTGGCAAAAGGTTTCAACAGGTGCTATTACAAAATCTTGTAAGTGAGGAAAGTACCAGCACTTACAAAGAAAGACTCCCATTAAACCAATGTCTGCATGTCAATTAGGGCTTCAGAATTGACCCAGTACAGCTCAGTGCCATGTGGACTGACACATACCTATATGCTCTACAACATGAAAAGAATGGTGATGTTGATATTCTTGTAAACTCTATTACCAAACTAACACGACCTAGAAATGTAAACAAAGCTACAAACTAGTTTATTCAAAGTTTGTATTTAGAGTTATTAACACGTTTAAGTACAGACGAAGTGCTGAAAACAGTTGGGCTGTTTTTTTAAGGACACAGTATTTCCAAGTAAAAATGATACTGAATATCAAGATACAGTGTTGTGTAATACTGTAGGGAAAAACATACTCCTTCAATAATTTACACGCATTTTTAATTATTATGTGCATTTTTTCTTAGAATCCATGTACACGGGGACTTGAATATAGTATAGACTATGATACAAACCCACTGCCTCTGAAGTAGTATGGCTCATCTCTCTCTCTGTCCACAGGAATGTGTGCTGATGTCATTCTATAGATCCACAGAAACACAGTTATAAATGTAAAGCTAGACCACATTCACTTAGAAGCTCAAAATAAATTCATGTATTTTGTTACTGTTATAACCATTGTGATAAAACATTGTAAAGACAATGTTCTTGGCAAACAATTAGACATACGCTATCATGAATCAATTTTGCTGACAATATCATTCATTGCCAGAGAAACAACTGTGGGTACACCAGCCTGAGAAAGGGCAGGAAGCCAGCTGGCTAAGATCCTTCATTTCAGGCTGAGCGTGTTGTTTTAGGCAGTAGTTTGGTTGTTTCTCACTGCCTGAATGTCTACAGGAGACTGTGGCATTCAACGTTTTCCAGGCAACAGCAGATTTTCAAGTGATTGGGACGGAATACAAATAAGACACGGCTCTGACAATGCTTTATATTATCTCCTTACTCCATCTAGTGGTAACAAAGTTTAAATCGACTTCCTCATTGCTTGTTTTCATCCCGTGGTAACAAACACTAGCTCGCTTAGTCCCGTAGAATCAAACGGACACTTTAATAACACATTTCATCTGTTAGTACCACATTTATTAAAGCATTTTAGGCCGACGTAGCAACGTTTATGTTTTTCCTATTACACTGGTGGTTTAAAAACGACAGGGTGCCATAAAGCTCTTTTTCCACATACAGTGGACCTTTTGTTTTATTTTACAAGTCCAGGTAATATCAAACTACTGCTACGCTGTATCATATATAGGAACGCACTCACCATGTGCTAGTTTCTTCCTTTAATTATCGTCAGATAAACTAACTAGCCAGCCTAGCCCAGCTAGCTGCTCTTGCCCCGCCTCCTTTGCTTCTTCTTCTTCTAAAGTATTATTAGGGTGTTTGACAACCAGTGTAAAAAAGCATTACCGCCCCCGACTGCTTCGACTACATCACAGTTGAAGTTATTCCTGCTTTAAAGAAAAAGATGTTTTTTTTCTGCTTACTCTAATCAGCTAAACTTACTATGGTATCTGTTACTGGGGCTCTGTTCAATCAATGGCTGTATTTGTACGCAACTTATTATCTGTATCTATGGACATAAATAATCATACTGGTGTTCTTTCCCTTCAGTCACTGGTGTACTGTGAACTACTGTCTCTTACTTGGTCCCACACCCTTCTATACTGTAGCGATCCGGGGGGGGGGGGGGGGGTGTACATAGTTTGGTTGACTGTTCCAGTTCGTATTGTGTTATGTGGCTCTTTTATTTTGAAGCGCAGATTGTTGCGTGACGCCAGGTGTGCTTCCGGAAAAGAAGGGACCCGGGAGAGAGAGGCGGGAGTTTTTGTTCTGTGTAGTGCCGGGGGAGCTTAAAAAAGACTGTGGTGAGACCTGTTGTGACACCGCTGTTGTTATAAGAAAATGAAATAAGTGCTGTTCACACCGAGGCTCGTAACAATACTATATAACCCCTGGTTGACGTCTGACGTGTTACCTCAGCTATCATCTGTGCTGCTATTTATATTGGGCTCATTCTCCACCTAGCGGCGAACCTTAAAGGACGTAACAGCTTCTTCTTCTTCTTCTTCTTCTTCTTCTTAAACTAAATACATTTGTAGAATTTAATTTGAGTCAGATTTGTTGATATAAGCAACTCGAATAAAAAATGGTAAAACACATGTCCACACTTCCAATGTTTTCATTTCTATTTAATTTACTTGTTTTTACTTTTATTTTATAAGGTTTTGAAATCCTTCGTTTATGAATTAGTATATGGCGTGTAGAGTTTGTATCAGGATTATTTGTTGCTTTAAAGAGTGATTACATCAGTGTTGCAACACTGAGAAGTGACTAGAATTAAGTAGAAGCATGAAAAGCTCTAGACAGTGTCACGTGGACAGCGTTGTTTACCACGTGCTCAGCGTGTAACCTTAAAATGACGGAACCGGGCGACCCAGGAGCGGATGTTGTTCTCGTTGCTAATGTTGTTCTCAAGAGCTAAAAGTCGCCTTCTGGGTGCACCTCATTCCCGACGCCTCGGTCTGGTATTTATAATAGCTGTTGACAGACACGGCTAGCTTCAGCTAGCGGGTCCCAGGCCAGAGCTCAGAGCCTAGCTGACTGACGTTAGTTTCCCAGCAGTGATGGAGTGGCTGGGTAGCGGAGCTCCAGTTCATTCTGCAGAAGAGTTTAGCGGTGACCCAGCTTCCACAGCCACCGCCTGCAGTGGTGTTTATCCTCCGCAGCAGGTAATTAGATCAAGTTATAGTTCTCGCTGTTGCTGGGAGATACTTATCGTACTTGGCAACACAGAACGAACTTAGTGTCAAAGATCTAACAAAGATGCTAACTAGCTAAGACCAGATTGAAGTTGGCGTCGTAGCTTCCGATTCGGCAAATAGTTTTGTGGGTCGAAGAGTAGCTTTCATGCTAAGTTAGCTTTGATGTGATATTTAGCAATGTATGTGTTGTTGGTTTAGCCTCACTGTTGTTGCCACAGATCATTGTCCAGCCTCCATATTAGAGCTGTTTTGAGCGCATGCTTCCCTCTAGCGTGGGGCTGTACTGTACACAGGCCACTGCTCGTGTCCTAATCGTATCAACACGCTGATGAATGCAGCGCCTTAGAAGAGATCAGCGGGGTGTGGGATGAGTGGTGAGATCAGGAGCCACAGCAGGTCATGGAGCGGTAGCTCATCGCTTTTATAAAGAACTGACAGCTGGGTGTGTTGGCTTTAGCTGTGTTTGTAGCCATGGATAACATGCAAACGGGGATGTATTTATCTTTAGCCCTCTCACTCAGATACAACGTGCTAGTGCTCATCATGCCATATAAGGCAATGTCCACATTTAGTTTGTGATGAGAGGGAATAAATAGTTTTTCTGTCATTCACTTGGAGCACGATAATCTTATGTCGAATAGGAACACTGGGATTTGATGAGATCATTTTAAATGAATACACCCAGACTTTAGTGTTAAGTCAACTATATACATACAGTATATGGATAGTAATAGTGTATAGATTCAGTGGAATATAGTATTTCTCCTCTTTAGAATGTTGTGACCCTGTGTGTTTTTAAATGCTTCTTTAAAATCTAATTGTATAGAAGTTGCACCACTGCAGCATTATGTGACTATAATCAAATTAGAATCTCTTTAATTCAGTACACTACTGTAATTAACTGGTAATTCACTGACAGAATCTTCATTTTCTCAAACACTGCAATTGTTTTTCTTTCCATTTACGGAATCCAGCCACATCTTTGTGACTGTGCCATGTCATCACTGTGCCAAAGCCAGCAGCGCTGTGTTAAGGCTTCTATTGTCTCCAGTTGGAGGTTGGCTGAGGCGCAGGACCAGCTGTGTTCATTAGGGGTCCACAGCTCGGAGTCCCTGGAGCAGGAACGCGCTCGGATTATGGCCTGCCCCGCAGACCTCACAAACACCGAGGAGGAGTGGCGACGCAAGGAGAGCATGCTGGGAGGTCAGGAACCCAGCCGCAGTTCCTTGCTTGAAAGTGTCGGAAGTTGGAACGTTTTTGACAAGGTAACAACTCCTGTCACCGACTTTGATTCAACATTGTGCATTGACCATGTTTTGCCATTGTAAACAATGCTGTTTTGCTCTTACAGAGTATTATTAATGTCCAAAATCAGCCCGTTGAACTGGATCATGACAAATGCAAGACATTTTTACAAAAGTATGAGCAAGAGATCAGGCATTTTGGTAAGTGACAAAATAAACCGGAAGCCTACCACTGTCTTTAATGTAAATGAAAACCAAAATAAATCCATAAATAAATCTCAAGGTTCAAATGTCTTGCATGTATTTGTCAGGGATGCTGCGGAGATGGGATGACAGTCAGCGGTTTCTTGCAGACATGCCTCATCTCATCTGTGAGGAAACGGCTAATTACTTAAGTTTTTGGTGTATAAGACTACAGCAAGAAGGGGTAAAGGCCTGTATTTTTTATCAATTTATTATAACCCCCTCCCCCCTTAACAACAAATATTTTTATACTAGCTAGTTAACAGCACTGCTGAAAACTCACCAGGTGATTTGAAATGTAAGTTCTGGTTGACAATTAAGACTCACATTTGGAAATCAATTGTCTTGTGTCCTGCAGAAAGAAGCGCTGATGGAGCAGGTGGCACATCAAGCTGTAGTGATGCAATTCATCCTGGAGATGGCCTCAAATTCTCAGCAAGATCCCAGAGGTTGCTTCAGACAGTTTTTCCACAAAGCCAAAGTGAGATGCACACATCTGCTCATATCCCACTTAATTCAAATACGGCACAGTCAAGTGTATATAAATGTGGTACCTCTAGAAATGTAGAATCAAATTATTTAAAAAATATTAGTTTCAGACGTGATTCAGCATTTTTTTTATTATGGTAACAAAACAGATGTTAATGTTATCTTTTTCACTTTTTCTGAGCTAATATATATCTTTTTATTTTTTGTAGGAGGGACAAGAGGTCTACCTAGAAGTCTTCCACTCAGAGCTTGAGGCCTTCAAACACAGAGTTAGAGAATACACAGACAAGTGTAGACGTGGTACATCAAACAACGCTGAAGGGCAGAACACTGACACAAACTGTAGACGTGACCCTAAAGAAGCTCTGGACTCATTACCTCAGGTACGTTTTCCTCTCTCCCTTTTTTCCAGTGCACCTGCAAAATTCACAGGCTACTGCACCACACAGTTGTGGAATAGATGAGTTTAGAAGGCCTCTCGCTCAAAAAGATATTTCACCTTTTCGTCATTCACTGCTCTGAAATCAGTATTTCATGTCTATTTCTGTAGCTTCATTGAGTAGAGTAGTAGTGATCTAAGTTAAACAGCTTTTACTTAACTTTGTCTTTGTAAGTTGAAAATTATTTTGTAAATGAAAGAGAACAAAGGCCTCTCTTCCCTTTAGTTGGCCTCACAGCTTGACTAGCTGCCAAAAGTCTGCTTAAAAGGAAAGAAAAAAGAAACTCCTTCCCCTCCCCCAGAATGTGATCAAGCCTGTTGCAGCTTTCCTTACAGCATTCCTATAGCTTCTCTTTATCTCACAATCTAAGTCATCAGAAGAACATATTTAACTGAGAATCTATACTTTATAGAAACATTTCATTTTTTTTAGTGGTTCGTGTTTCTTTTGCAATTAAAAATTGTATATCTGCTCATAAAAAGAGGCAGAGTGTAGTTGCATCATCATTGTAACTGGGAAGCAGTAGGCTAAACCCCCACAGTGTCCGTCTCTTTTTATTGGTACTGTAACTACTTGGTTTGAGTGTGTGCATAGCAGTCCCTACCTGTGATTGGTTTTGACTTCCTCGTTGTCTTCACCATCAGATGGCAGAATACCCTATGATGTGTTGTTTAGAGACTGGCCCGTGGACAAGCACAGGCAGCTGGACAAAGGAGGATGCTACAGAAACGGACGATACACGTATGATGGAGACCTCTTAGGGGACGCAGGATCCTTCCCAACCCTCTCTGCTTCAGTCTTCATCGTCTCTCCGTTTAGGAATAATCTCAGTTTCAGGCCCTCTTTACACAGCAGACCAGGCCGCTGTGTAAATGCCACTGCAGAGCAGGAATAAACCGAGCGATTATCCGTCTGCTATCAGCATGTCAGCGTCTGACCAGTTGTCTCCTGCAGTGCCTTTTACAAACAGAATCCATTTGTCGTGCCATTACAGCTCCTTCATTATGCTTCATGCTAGTTATTTTTGTTTCTGTAAAAAGCATTCTTACCCAAACTGAATGTGGGGCATAGGGGACTGAAAATCGTATCCAGACAACACAAAGATTTAAGATTAGAATTAAGCAACACTGAGCGACCTGTGTTTTTGAGGAATTAATCAAATGTTATATGTACAGTATTTAAAAATAAGCATAGTAACTACTGTAAAAAGGATCATGTAGGGTAAAGGCTCTATAGACAATTCAGACTTAATATTTTTATATGAATCATGGGATAGAAAACCTCTTGTTGAGCAAGTCTAACTGGCACTTTTGTTGCTTTCTAAGGAGCATGCCCTGTCTGCTACCTGACTCGACTACATGGAACGTACAACAAAACAGATGTCACGTTTGCATACGTTATTGTGTCATTGGCCGATTGTGAGAGATCTGGTCTCGTTGCTCAAAGCAAAGTGAGGTTTTCATTAAGCCCAGTTTTATGATGCAGGAGCTCAGCGTGATACATGTTCATAAGTGAATTTGATGCAGTTTAAGCAAATGATTTGTGTTGTCTGGTGAGGTGTTAAGTAATCAAATATCCTTTCTCATCTGCACTCAACATGCATCTCTGGCATTCAGATATTATCTAGCTAGTTAAACAGTGAAGACATGTACAGATTAGTCCAACAGTGTCTATAGTAAGTAATATATAAAAATAATGTTCACTTACAACAACAGATGATGGCATCACAGTATTTTCTAAAGTGAATGTTGTGCACTTTTGTGTTGGTGTTTCAAAAACCAAATGAACTGCAGAGAATAGTGCATGCTTTATCGGACGTATCTGCACGGTTGTGTCTCGGGCAAAAAAACAAAAATAACAGAACACTGCGTGACAAAGCACTTGGCGTTTGATGCACCTGAATGCACGGCACGTGTTAAATCAGTCCAGCTTTATTAAGACACAGCTTTTCACGATTTGAAATGTGAATTTTCTAAATTCAAGATATTGTCTGGGTGCAAGACGCATGGTAATGTACGGTGCAGTGAGGGCACATTTGCATACTGGTTATGATGTCATCACATCATCACTCTTCAACCAGAGCACAAACAACACAGTTCAACCTTCAAATTCATTGTATTATATTGTGTGACAGATTTACTTGGTCAGCATTGCAGGTGTGAGGATTTGTCTTTGTCGTCGGAGAAAAACAAACTTACATTTATTTTCCCAGGATCCTAAACACCCAGTTTCCTTATACATGTGGTCTGTGCAGACTCTGGATTGTGTGATTAGAAGGCACCGGTAAAGAGAGGAGGGGAAAAGGGCTGAGCTCCTCACAAACACTCTGAATGTGTCCTGCACTTTATATTTCTCTTTTCAAATAGAACAAGTTGGAATGTCTGAAACAACCGATTTCATACAGAAAGCCTTAGATAACTGTGTGGCGTTTCCTTTTTTTTTTTTTTTTTTTTTTACACTTTGCAATCTTTGTGTTCTTCGTTATCCAGTATTGAAGGGAGCCGTCTGAATATCTCTCTGCAGCAGTCTGTAAAAATCTGCTCCATGAATCTACCAACCATGTATTTTTGCAGACTGAGGAATTAGAAACAGCTTATGCTGCATTAAGTACAGTTCATGTATCTGTTGTGTTAAATGTTATTGGTTCTACTACAATCATTTCACCTTTGAGTCACTACTTGACACATTTACTTCTGCTCTGCACAACTGTAGAAATACTTTAACACACAATGTTTTGTTGGCAATGAACATAAAACGATGTGCTGTATTTAAGTTTTTTTTTTCTTTTTATCTACAGTGACAACTATGCAATTTACTGTTGGGCTTGAAGTGATGTAAACCTGTGACCAGTGTCTCTGGCGTCATGACTTCCTGCTGTAAATCATGTTTTCAGTTGGAAGGTGAACTTCCTCCTTTCGCCCAGGTTTCTAAAAAGCTGTAGTCTCCGAACACTGATGATGCTGTGTCTTGTTGTGAACTGCTGCGGTTCTTTTCAGATGTGTACTTAATGCTGTTTAACATGAACTGGTTTCAGATTAGAAGAAAATCTCTGGCTGTCAGGTTGCATCATGGGTGATGTAGGCCCCAGTTATAAGACGAGTGATGCCTACTGGTTAAGTTCAGGACACTGCAAACTGACCTTGAGTGAATGCGGTCGTTTACTGTAACAGATTTATACACTTTAAATGTTTCAAGCTAGTATATTTTTAATCGACTTTCGGTTGTGACGTTACATTAAATATCAGTATAAAATCTTATAAAAGTGGAAACTGGCATTTATGAAAAGCAACACCATTAGGCCTGTAGGTGGATAAAAGACAACGCTACACAATGAAGGCTGAATTCAAAATGTAAAATATCAAATGTGTAATCACTTCTCACATTATTCAATCAGTGGTTGTAATTTAGAAAAAAAAGAATTAACAAACTACATTCACTAATGTTAGTGATATGTTTAAAAGCAGCGAAAGGCATTTGAGTGCAATATGTGATTTACAGTCATTTTAAAAGCACATTTACCTTAAGGTTAGATATCCACAACATAAAAGCAGATTAATACTAAAACCTCTGGAAATAAGTCATGATTAGCAATAAGAAAACCTATAAAGGGTAAAATCAGATCTCTAAACTTGCTTCTTTAGTTGCTGGATTTGCCAGAGAGGACGTGCCAATAAAGTCTCTTCATGTCAGTGAATCTTGACTTCATCAAAGGCACATTATAAACAGGAACCTGATCATCCTGAGAATGTGCCAACCATCATCAATCAGGTGAAGTCCTGCTATAGCTGCCCATCATAAACTCTGAGCCTGCTCCTTAAATACAGACACTTGAAGTATAACAGCACACAGAGTGTTTTGATTGAAAGTGCCACATCGAGTGGACGACTGGTTTCTGCTGGTGAACTTTGACCCCTTCGCTGCCCTTCTGCTCAGGCTCTCTACGCGACTCTCTGGTTGGCAGACGAGAGTCTCCTGTGGAGGAAGTCCTCGATGTGTGGCCAGATCCTGTTGGTTTCTGTGCCAGTGAATGTCTCCAGTATACCTTTACTCCTGTAAGAGAAGAGACACAGTCACTTTAGCTTCAGAAAAGCTCTGCAGAGAGCCTGCTCGGCCCTTTGTGTTTACTTTAAACATGACTTTTGCATTCTTTCTGCTTCTTAAGGCCTTGATGAAGAAGCTCTTTGTGATCTGCGGTACTTTACGACTTGTACCGCTGCCTTTTGTTTGGCCTCCTAATTTACATTTCTACAACTCTGCTTCTAGGACAGACACACACAACTACTAACCTGCTGACTTTACTTGCTGTTTGAGATATTAAGTACTTAAGAAACAAAGCAATGAAAAGAGATGATTTACAGATAGAGTGGCTACAAAGACACAACTCACAAATGAGGCCTATTGGAGTGTATGAGCCTAAACACTGAGCCTGGTGAACGTCAGGGAGGATACTGCAATTCATTTATGATGATCTGTGTTACCTGTAATACTCTAAGACGGGCTCTGTCTGGGTTTTATAGGCATTTAGCCTCCGTGTAACAGTCTCTGGTGTGTCGTCGTCCCTCTGGACCAGAGGCTCCCCTGTCACATCATCAAGACCCTGGAAAAAAAAATAAATCACTGAGCAGCTGCAACTGAGAAGACTGTGTCATAAAACCACAACTCAGACTCCATTTCATCTCCTACAAACCACAGACCCTGCTGCCTTTGATGTCGCTCCGATGCCTGCTTTTGTTACGTTACTGCTTAAGGTTCATAAAGTTCTTTAACCAGTCAATGATTAACTATTAATGTCTTCTATTTCTCTGACCCGGGCAGGAATGTGCTGCAAATCACTTCCCGAGAAAGAACACCTGACCACGCGTGCGTTAGCCGTGAATCACGCATCACTCACTCAGTTTGGAAACATTCTAAACTCCCCATGACTGATGTGAAATGAACAATATACTATTATTATTTCAGTAATAGCCTCTAAAAACCCTTCCACGTCTGCCAGCATCTCTGTTTACTAGAGTTCTAACAGTGCATGAAAGCGAATTCTCCTCTTGGAATTTGCAGCAAACAAGGGCCCTGTTGTTTGCACTTTGCCTGGTTGCATGCTAATGTTTTTCCCATCAGCATGTTGTGATTCCAGTATTATTTGTTTCCTCTGTTTCTTTAGTCTTCCCACTTGTGTCTGATAATCTGATATGATTTTGTCTAGATTCAAATCCAGTGTCTTTATCTCTCAATTGTCTCCACTGACTGTGCCTGGAAAGCAGCAATAGGCAAAATGTAACGGAGAAGATATTTACAGAAACTTTGGGTGGGTTGAAATCTATGTTGTAGACTCTGCCGCTGGGAAGGTGAGTCCAGCGTGAAGTCAACCTCTGTTTGATGATTTCGAAGGGCACGTTGAGGTTGACGGCCGTGTCCACACTGTAGGCATCGTCCAAAGCCTCTGCCTGGACTATTGTACGAGGGAAACCTGTTGAGAAGAAGAATTGTCACCAACCACGTCATTTTCAGGACTTAAGTAAATGAAATATCTGAATGTTTCCGTCTGTGAACTTCTATGCTCTTACCGTCAAGCAGCCAGCTGCTCTGGCCCACTGCCCTCAGGTCGCTCAGGATAAGACGAGACATGACGTCATCCGGTACCAGCTGACCCTGATCAATACAGGCCTTCATTAACAGGCCGAGCTCTGACACGACACAAAAGGACCAATGACAGAGAGTGAGGCTCAGCTCGTTTCCCGAGGGCACTTTGGAATCTGACGTCTCTGAAGGCTAATGTCATCACGTTAAAAAAGATTAGCGACGGCTCAGTAACAAAAGCATCTAATGATATTATACTGTTCTACAGAAACTCTTAGCTCTTTCATTGAACTTTTTTAGGCACACAGGCAACTCAGCAGCTTCACCTTGTTTGATTGTAATTTTTTGCAGCAACAAGTCAAACGTGGCCTCAGATGTCTGTGAGCTTTACAGGAGTACATCTAAAATGTAAATTTATGCTTTGTAAACCATTAATAAAAAGTAAGGAAGTTCCAGACGTTTTGCAAATGTGACCCGACTGTAACAAGAAATAACTAGACGTGGATGTTTGTTTTGCTCTGTTGCAGTAACATGTAACTTTTATTCAATTTATAATTCAAACTATTAGATCTGAGCCTGCACTTACTTTTATCTCCATGAAATAAAAGTGTTGAGTGAGACAGAAACAGGACGTGGGAGCCCACGAGTTCATTCTCAAGGTCGGTTAGTGGAAAAAGCACATCCATGGAATGTAAATAAGAGCTGATCTGGGAGCTGCTGGAGTGAAGCTGCTCGTGTTCACAGGTGCGCAGAGTGCAAGTGTAACTGAGCGTGTGCGTGAATAATGCTTATGTCTGTGTGTTACTGCTGCTCACACACTATGAACGCCTCTCCCTTTCGTGGTCCTCCTCGGGGACAAAGGTGCACTGCTTTCCTTATCTTTACACGTCTCATCACCTGCATCCACGGTGTTACTGGCGGCTGCTGGCTGCCTTCCAGAGTTCGGGTCAGGCTGGTTCGGGACTACTGTAAACACGCTGTTCTGCCTTATTCCTCTGTGGCATGTGGCAACGAGATAAGGCGTTAGCTGCGAGGAGTGGTTCCGTTATCGCACTTGTGCAGAACACGAACTTTGATTGCACCGTTGCTGCGGCACGATGAGCTCTTTGCGCCTTTTACGGGTTTTTGCGCAAAGCTGAAAGCGCCATACAGCGTAGCCTTAATAGTTTAAACCCACGCAGACCCGCGTGCACGTTGCAGTTAGGTGTACAGTGACAGACTGTCGTGACGTGGAACCACTGTCTTACCGGTTTTAGCGTCGATGTTGGCTCTCAAAATGTCCCCACTGGAAATGTGTTTGAGTCCAAAAGTTTTGGTTATGCGTCCGGATATCGTTCCTTTCCCCGAACCCGGAGGTCCCATGATGACAGCACGAAAAACCCTTTGGAGAACCATCGTCGGACGCATTAAAAACAATTTCTAGCGACGGATGCTTCCTCCACTTTCCATGAAAGTCCCGTCTGGATGCAGGCAAAACTGGGCCGGGGCAGGTTTACTTTCTAGTCCAAGAAGTGCGACGCAAGCGCGAGTGGGTGTCGTTTGTGGAATCTCAAGACTCCCGTTGGACCTTGAATTTGTTATTTCCCCAATCGCATCAGAGATGAGAAGGAAGAGGAGGAGACGGAGGAGGAGGAAGGAGAAGTGGAGAAACGCGACCCCGCGGGGGCACGTGGGGACACTGCGCGCTGAGAGGGCGCGTGAGCTTCCTTCTGCTGCGTCCCGGGAGTCTTCCTGGTGTGTGTCCCTGATAACAATTTAGTGGGGATGTATTTATTGTATAACACAGTTATGTAATTGGTCCACGGGCGAAAAAAGCCTGATGGCAATGTTGTGGTAATTAATCCCTTCCGAGCCTCGATCAGCTGACAGACCTGCAGATTGGCCTGCAGGCTGGGAGCCATGACCATCAGTCTGTTCTCTATTCAGTGGTGTATGTGGGAATAATGTTGGCTCATTGTACCATGCGTCAATAAACACAAACATTTCATAGTAATGTTATACTTGTTCCTACTTTATTCTTTTTTATTTTGTGCACATTTTAAGCGTGTTACATGCATCTTTTCAGCCACGGCCACGTTATTTATTCAGTATAATGAGAACTTTCATAACATCCGTAAGTGGCGACTGCTGGGAGGGACGCTGGAAAAACGCATTTTTGAGCCTCCGGTGTCGCCGTAGCGTCGCCTCCCATCAACGTCTCCTGGACAAACACACGTGGATTTCCACAGACGCTAGGCAGAAACAATAATAACATGGCAAGCTTTGGGCTCATATACGACGGCTGCAATTTCTTCAGACAGCGGCTGATTTTGTCCACACTCAGTGGGAAGCAGGTGAAAATCAAAAGCATACGTTCTACTGATGACGAACCGGGGCTCCGTGGTGAGTTTTGCTTCACTCTGCATGTGGCGTCGCAGTTAGCATGGCGGCTAACGGGCTAGCTGTTACGCAGTTGGGAGCGAGAGTAAATACAAGGCGTCAGAGGTGGGGAATTAGTGGGGTAATAATGCAAATCTAAGATAAATGCAGTCTTGTCTTGTTGCACAAGGTTATGTTGTTTTTGGCTTTTTTAAAAATTTAATGATTGGTTGAAGGGGTTTGTTTTGACGTCATATTGTTTGAGTTACTGGGAGTATGTGATATCAGGCGTGTTCAGCATCCCACTTGTTTTACTAGTGTTTGCTTTGGGACTTTAAAAATATAAACATATAAAATAACATACTGTCCATTTATTTATTTATAGTATTATTTATTTATTTATATATAATCTATTTTTAAACAATTATCAATGTTTTAGCATGCATACATTTAAAATGATAAAACCACAGCTGCTTTAGAATTTCTTTCCTAATTAATTCGTTTTGTATTTGTCTTCTTCAGATTTTGAAGCCAGTTTTATTCGATTACTAGACAAAGTGACCAATGGTTCCAAAATAGAGATTAACCAAACAGGTGAGTCTAAATAAGTGTGTGACTGCAGACATGTCAGTGTGTGTGGTTTGTTTAATAGCTGTTTACTGTAAGAGCATAATATACTGCTACACTGCTTGTGCACACGTCAGTGTTTTTTACATCATTTATAAAAAATACTTGGACTGAAATCAACTTACTCAAAACAAAGCCTGTTTTTTCTCTTTTTTTTTAATGACTGTAAACTTCAGTATTAGAGGGTTTTGTTGGCTTGTGTTTCTGTCCTCAGGTACCGTGTTGTTCTACCAGCCTGGTTTGTTATATGGAGGTGTAGTAGAACATGACTGTAACACACAGCGTTCCATTGGATACTACCTGGAGGCTCTGCTCATGCTGGCGCCATTTATGAAGATGCCTCTGAAAGCCACGCTGAGGGGAGTAACGAATGACCCAACAGACCCCACAGTAAGGGCACACACCTCCGTTCGATCTCTGTGCAACAGTTCTACGTGTTTCCTTTGCTTCGGTTGTTTTTATTGAACACACTGGGTGGAGCTGAAGCATGTGAGTGCTGAGAAAAATGTGAACTATGTTTTGTGGTTAAGTGCAGACACTGCTCTAGTGCAGAAATCCGTACGTGCTACGAATAGGTCGGCAGTGTTGCAGGGAAGTGCTAGTGTTTTTATAAGCATTTATGTTGATTGTAGTCTAATTAGTTTTTAGTAATATTATTTAGTAATTTATCTAGTCTATTTTTTTCAATAATTCAGAAGTCGGTGTGTTTGTTTTATATATGTTATATTTTATATAATATTTGTAGCATCCACATATTTCAAATGTAACATCTCTACTTGTTGCTGTGTTAAAGTCTTTATTAAAATGTATTGACCGTTACCATACTATTGCCGTAGATGTTTTAGGTTCTTTTAATAATAACTTAAACTAAAACTGTTTGTCTTCTGCAGGTTGACCTGTTAAAGTCCACAGCACTCCAACTGATGAAGAAGTTTGGGATTGAAGGAGAGGGATTCGATCTGAAGGTGAAGACATAATGATAGCCTGTCAACTAGCATGTCATGATTCTGGCTGATGTCGGGTCTAGTAGTTCTGCTACTAGTTAACGTCTCTCATTGGCTGTTGCGCCCTCAGGTGGTTAAAAGAGGAATGGCACCTGGTGGGGGAGGAGAGGTACTCTTTACATGTCCAGTCCGCAGGACCATCAAGCCAGTCCAGCTGACAGACCCAGGAAAGATCAAGAGGATCAGAGGAGTGGCGTATCCTTGCAATGAATACATTTATGACCCTTTTTAAACTGTAAAAATGGGGAGGAATCTGCAAAACAAAGTCAAAGTAGATGCAGAAATATATTTTTCTCAGTTGACAGATGAGTTAATCAGTGTTGTTTCAAGAATGGTTGAAATGTTTTCCATTAACCTAAATGTGGGATGTTTGTTCTTAGTTAGTGATAGCACACGCTGAATGCATTAACAACAGTCACTGGTCCTTGACTGTTTGGACCCAGATATTCAGTGCGAGTGTCTCCTCAGATTGGCAACAGGATTGTGGAGTCCGCCAGGGGCGTCCTCAACCAGTTTCTTCCAGATATCTACATCTACACCGACCACATGAAAGGAGCCAATTCGGGCAAGTGAGTAGCTCAAGAAACATTTAACAGTAACTTATTACCTTACCTGATGATCTTTATGCATTAGCATTGCCTTTTCATACCAAGAGTCCTCACAGGTTGTGTTTGTTAACTGCAGGTCTCCAGGTTTTGGCCTCACTCTGGTGGCTGAGACACTGACTGGCTGCTTTCTCAGTGCTGAGATGTCCTCTACGCCGCAGGGGCAGGGAGAGCCTGTACTGCCAGAGGACCTCGGTAGGAACTGCGCCAAACTGCTGTTGGAGGAGATACATCGGGTACGCAAAGACCTACACAGATAGAACATAGACACACTTCTGTCTCTGCACTGATGACGTCATGTGTCATTGGGACCTAGACAAGAAATTAAAATTTAGACAGTTATTTGCCTTGTATTTTTTTACCTTAATTATACAGGTTGATGCCAGGGCAGCTGGTGAATATGTTTGCAGCTGTTCAGTTTTCTCGGGGAATCCCTGACCTGCATAATCAGGAGGCATCATAACCTCTGTACGCAACAATGACATTCACATCGCTTGTTTACTGACATTCTCAGATAATGACCATTAACAGGCAGCTGGAATTCAGTAGATGAGCTAAATGCTGGCAGATTCACAATGTAGAAAGCAGCATGTGTATTTAGAAATGTTTCAGTGAGTTGAATGTGATATCTTGGCTAATAAATGTGTTGTTGTGTGCTGCTATAGTGATTTGTCCTAAAGTCTGAGTAAGGAAATATGAAAATAACAAACTTTATTTTAAAGATTGATACTGGTTTACGTGCCATGTTTGAGTTGGATTTTATTTATGCATTTATATCTGCCTGTTAGTGGTAAATGTGACCTACGGATGTGACCTGTGACTATGAACCTAAACAGTCACAGGCAAAAGAGCCCACTTCATCAGAATGTGTACAATGTTCATGCAGTGACTCAGTGTCTTCATTTTGCTCCAGATGGATCTGCTGCTTATTGGGGCCATGTGAGTCCAGTTATCTTGTCAGGGTCGTGCTGATTAACTCTGAATGAGCAATATTGTTGGATGCACTCTCTTAACAGTGCAAGCAGTGAAGCAGGGAGCAACGGTTCCTCTTTAGCAGTCATGCAGGGTGGTCGGATTAAAACGTGTTTCTCATCTTTATTAAGTAAAAGATCATCTTTCTATAAAATGCCTTTTTTAATATGGCTGGACTGTAACGGGACAGAGTCGCTGCTGCAGCTGGAGGAAAAAATATTACCCTAGAGTAAAACATTCCTGTTACTTTTTTGTTGAAGTAGTTAATTTTTGAACACACAAGGTGGAAATGGCTGAAATCACACTTGAGGGCATGGGTGCTCTGTATGTGTGTATCTATTTGTTTTATGGTTAATGAGTACTTCTTGTAAATCTAAGCAACAAGCTGGACATTTTGTTTTTGGAAGCACCTTCAGGCAGGAGCTGATGTAAGTGGTTTCCTTTTAAATGTTGATGTTTTTGACCTGAATTAATATTTTTACTTAAAAAAAACGCAAACGTGACTAACTTGGGTTTGTGTTTGTAGAAAATATTCAGAGATAGAATTTGTTACCTTGTAGAACACATCTGCCTTCACATTTGTAATTTGACTGTTGAGAAAGGGGGGGTTGTGATTTGCTTGAAGAATTCAAGGGACTTTTCCGTAAAGCATCGTGGCTAGTTTGTGCCTCCTGGGACACGATAACTGTCTGTTTCCCCTGGAAGGCAGAGCCTGAAACTAGCTGTTAAAACGTGCGCTAACGCCTTAGACTTGTTAGTTTGTAGTAAAAAACGAGCAACTTAGTAAATGGCGACGACCACCAAGATGAGCAACGTCAAAAGGTAGAGTGCAAGCGTGACTTATATGATGGTTTTAAAAGAAATGTCTGTGTTTTTAAAATAAATGGTCTTTATCTACGCTGCTAAATTTTTATTTGAGGCTGGTTAAACATGATTAGTGGGTCAATCGGAACTATGCACAGAAAATGTGTTTAATTCAGAAAACATTTGAATTTATTTGCATAACTTTGCACATCTGAACAATCTGATCAAGTCATATGGAAGGTAGTTGGTGAAAGGGTGCCACTATATGTTTGCAGTGACATAATTAAAGAATTGAATCATATTCCGGTGACAAACTGTCACCATGACATGGCTTCATGTGACTGGACTGAGTTTGAACTTGGACGGTGCTGTGTAGCTGCAGAATAATTGGCATCACTCTGATACAGAACATTAAGTGGCCCATGTCTCACTGTGAGCTTCCATTTTACAGCAAGTTTAGTTTAAGCGTATCCTCGGGTGTGTCTGGTTTTGCATGAGCCTCTTCATAGGAGTTGGGAGTAGTGCATAACTGTTGAGTAATCACATCGGCATGTCCTCACTAGAATACAGAAAATGTGCTGTCTGTCCTCTGAATACCCCAACAACTGCTCCCTGAAGCCAAACTACGCGCTGTGTCCACTATCATTTAAGAACGAAAGACGAAAGAAATGCATTTATTTGTATAAGTATTTAAGTATATTTGTCTGTCACATTTGGACCCGTTACCTTATCTCCTTTTGCTACTCATTTCTGTTGAAACGCATGGTCCTTCCTCTTTCTCTGTAGGGTGGTTCTGTTGATTCATCCAATCAGAGCTTGGCGCTGCTCTTCATGACCCTTGGCCAACAGGACGTGTCGAAGGTTCTGCTCGGTCCCCTCTCCCCGTACACGTAAGCCGCTGTCACACATTAGGGCAAACTCTCCAAACAGGCCCTTGGCTTATTCAGGAGTTGTTATTCAGATGGATTTGCACATTGACCTTTAAATGTAGTTATCATTCTACGAGTCTGCCTCTTTTTGTCACTTGAGAGAAAACAGCCAAAGAGAAATCAACCAGGATAAGCCAGATAGGACAAAGAAACACGAAACTGTAAATGAGCTGCATGGAAAGAAATGACAAGCAGCACATTGTACATGCAATGCCTGTAAAATGTACTGATGGGCACTGGTGAAAGTCATAACAAAAAACTACATTGTTAAACTAACTCTCTTTAAAAATATAAAAGCCGAAACGAGTGATTTCATTCCAATCATCCGTAGTCATGTGGTTTATGCAGGAAATGTGAAATGAGTGGACATAATTAGGGTAAAAATGTTAACACAATTTAAAATGCTTAGGCATAAAAAGTAAGTTTGAACACAGTTGATTTCAGACGTCATCAAAGAGGAGAACTATGAACTGTCCATTTTCAGTTATCATGGTACCGGTGCTGTATCCCTCTCAAGTACAGTACTATGATAACTGAAGATTGGCTGTGCCATCACAATACACGCTCCTCATTCAGGTAACGCTAAAGCTGTTTTTTGCACTTTTTTTTTTAACCAATGGGGAAACATTTTGTTTCATGTGTAACTAACTGCATTATAAGCATTCATTCGACTTAGACAGCACAGAGTGGGCCTCAGACGCTGGGTTTTAATGACATTTAAATTAGGTTGCATATTTGTGAACACCACCACTTTGGAATGGCAACATGTAAAGTCTCCTGCAGCTGATCAATGAAGTGTTATCTTGACTTTCTTCCCCCTCTCCAGGATCGAGTTCCTCAGACACATGAGAGATTTCTTCCAGGTCACCTTCAAGATCGATGTACAGAAGCCCTCTGAAGATGAAAGGAAGGGGGGAGACAAGGTCCTGATGACCTGTGTAGGAGTAGGTTACAGCAACATAAATAAAGTTGTGAAGTAATATTTTTATATTAAATGTTAGTGTTTTTGTAAATTATGACTTTTTGGTAATAAAAGGTTAATTGTCTCTTATTATTACAGCATTTGTGTTGTTTCACCACTGTTTAATCCCTAGTACAAATTCAATATTAGGAATTAGAAGAATAATAAATGTGCATTTAATAGTTTTGTTACTGTTAACACCAGCAGAAATACAGAACATCAAACTTGTCACGTTTTGGAGCTGTTACTGCTTCTCCATGATGAGTAGATTCATAGTTACTTGGCCCTGTTTGTGTAAATGTAATGGAAAGGTCAGTGACTAATAATGCTCTAGATATGTGGGAAGCTGCTGTCAGGGGAGGAGTCAGTTGTCTTGGCCACAAAGACGTTTGAGTGCGTCGCCGTAGCTGCCGGACACATCGGACTGCACAGAAAGGAAAGAAAATCATGACTGGGTTGTATGAGTATATAAAACAGAAACCTTGAACCCAGTAACACATCTAAACTCTCAGGGTTACGTTTACAGCTCTCTATGCGTGTGCACTCACCTCTAATTGGGAGTAGAGCGAATATCCAAACAGCTTCTTGTATTCGACTCTGATGTCCAACAGGTCTATTTCAGAGCGGCAGACCAGTACCCTGGTCAAAATGGACTCTGTGGTCCCCAAACCCTGCAAGTGAAGTTGGAGGAAGAACCAAAGCGTCACTTTGGCCCTGGATGAGTCAGGGATGACGTTGCTTCCTGGGAACAACGTGTTGCTCACATGCTGGAAGCTTCTTTACTTCTAGTTCTACGCTGATCTGCTTTAGAGCATGTTAACAGTTTGCAGCCGCTGTGTATTTAGTGAAAGCAGCAGCATCAACAAAACTGTGGCTTAACATTCCTTTCCACACACAATGACTGTAATTGTCCGCTGTTGTTGAAAGGGACACATGGCCAACCGAACAATATGTGGACTTTATTTTGGGATCTGCTGGACTACAGTGCTGCGCAAAAGTATTGCATGCATGTTTGTCACACTCTGTCTGATTATCAAACAAATGCAATCATTAGTCAAAAATAACACAAGGAAACACATCATACATCTTTGCTTAAAATTATTTTTACCCTTAATTAAAATTTATTTGATGATCAGACACATTAAAGTGTGACAAACATGCAAACAAATAAATCAGTAAGGGGGCAAATACTTTTGCACAGCACTGTGTGTTTTTTAATTCATGCTATCGATCGTGACTCCATCGTTACCTTCATGCTCTCGTGCAGCTTCTCAGCGAAGTACGCAGGAGTGCTCTTCACACACTTAACTGAACAGAAACGCACAATATGTTTTAAAATCAAAGTCTGACAAACGTACAAACAACCAAATGTTTTTCTCACCAACGGCCACAAGCAGCGTCTCCAGGTTTCCAGACATCTCACTCTCAATGCTCTCCTGCAGAGTCTTGTTGCTGATGTTCTTGTACTCGACCAGAGCTGCCAAAACATCAGGGTCATTCACTTCCCCGGTCGCCCATTGTAGCACTATATGTCTGATGGGTGTAGATCCACACACACCACTGTGTGCTCACTCCTGTTTCCTGACACATTAACACACATTTTTCATGCAGATGCTAAAACCTACTCTGGCGGAGCTGGGGAACACTTCTGTGGCACAGGATGTCGATAAATCTGTCCTCGTCCGTTCCCCACTTCTTCTCTCCTGCTTCATACAGAGCCTGGTGGGATCAAAATGAATGTGAGCCTAAACAACGATATATATGAACCAGTTAAGAGTGAGCAGGTTCAGACTCACGGTTGAGGCGAGTCTATGACGACATGCTAAAAAATGCTGGGAATAACGAAACAGTGTGCGGGTGTGATGGTACCTTGGCGTCCGCTCTGGCTTTGGCAGCATCCACGTTGCTGCTCTCATCTCTCTTCCCCTGTAATCGGGTCACGTTATTTAGCGTCTCCTCAGAAATGTGTCTTTAGGTCATATTTTGTGCCTCATGGTTCATGCTTGTGCGAACGGTACCTCAGCCAGGATGAGCAGGGCTTTGCCGTAGTCTCCAGACACCTCAGACTTCAGATCGTATATCAGAGACCTTCCGATTTCTCAAATGAACAAAGGATGTTGCTCAGGCACTTTGAAGAACGAACGTCTGTCATTGGAGGACGTTACGAACGCACTGTGGCGAATTCCTACCTGCCAGGTATGCGTCAGACAGCGCTTTAATCTGCCGGTTGGATCTCGAGGCAAAGATTTCTGTCAGCGTGCTCTCTGTGGTCCCTGCACCCTGAATGGAACGGAACATGAACACCGCAAATAAACAATGCAAAGAATACAGTGTTCTGACTCCAAAGTTAAATTGTGTAAAAACTAGTTCAATGTAGAATGTCGGGCCCTGTGTTTAAGTAAACTGGACAGTCTCACCTTTATGGATTTGATGACTTCGCGGGCGTCGTAAACAGCAGGAGGCGTTACCAAGGCAACTAACAAGTCCTCAAAATCTCCATGGGTGTCACCCTTCAGATCAGCCACTAAGGTCTGAGTGAGAGTTAATGGAGGTGAAAAGTAAAGGCGCGTCTACTCCTACAGAGTAAATATTTAATATATTGATATAAGCCCATTTATTTACCCTTCCTGTGGCTTTCTCATAAGCCTTAGCGATGATTTGGCGTTGGCCATTACTTCTTTGAGTCAACACCTCAATTATTGTTTTTTCTGTTGTTCCTATGACAGAAAACACAGGATTACTATTTTATATGACACGGTAAATGTCATAGTAATGTGCTCTTTGTAATCGTAACATACCAAGACCCTCTATCGCCTTCCTCAATGCAGACACGTCTTCTTCCACTTTGAAATTGGGCTTGTCCTTCACAGTCCCTCGCGTGTTCGACTGATTAAACACACACGCACGCACGCACGCACGCGCGCGCACACACACACACACACACACACACGTTATATGATGTAATTGCATTTTGGTTGAAAACAAGGAAGTAAACTTATTATAAATTATATCTGTGTTAAAAGTGAATTTAAATTACACCAGTTGGATTGCAATCTATATTATTTGATATATTTATATAGAGAGTTTGTCCAACTTACTGTCTCTGTCAGAGAAGACGGGGAGTCTAAGAGCAGATCCAAGTCATCCTAAAGCAGGAGGCAACAAAGTATTATATTAACTTCTCATGTCTAAAGATTTCATCTAATTCGGGCCATGTTTTTACCCACAGACCGCAAACTCACCCAAACAGACGCCATCGTGTAGAGGAATAAAACAAACTATCGGGAAGAAAAACAGTGACTTTTGTGATTAATGACTCCTTGCACTGTTCCTCTGGACACTTTGTGCTAAATCCACGTCATCCGCTCTCGTGAAGAAGTTGAATAAATAAACCCAGAGAGACTGTGAGCGACACGAGAGGACCGCGGCAGAGTTCTGCCAGGCCCGGTTTCCTGATCAGCGAAGCCGAAAACAGATGAGCGAAGGACAGAAAGAAATGCGCACACACATAAAACAAGTAGCATCACGAGTCTGCACAGTGTGTCTGCTGTCTTACCTACAGATCAAGAGCTGATTTCACGAAATTTCCCTAAATCCCAGGCTCGCCACACCTTTGAGAACAGCTGGGAAAGCAACGCCCCTGAGCAGCAGGATGGAGCTGGATCAGATCACAAACCCCTCCTCGAGTCCAGTCATCAGTCCGTGTCCGCCTGACTGTATTTATTAAAAACGTTAATTAATTAAGGAATTAATGAATTAATTAGGCCTGACATTAACAAATTTGACTAAAGTAAATCATTCTCTATACTAAAATTTGTTAAAGATAAGCCACAACAACTGCAACTACTAATAAGTGAATTCAATCCCTCGTCTTTGTCCTCTATTTTTTCTTTTGTCCTCGTTTTCTTTTTTCCATCTTCCAGCCTGGATGTGGGCTTTCGAATATTTCTTATTATGTTTTAACAAAGTCGAAGGAAAAACAAATTTCCTGATTGCTCAGCATCCCCATCTTGTGGCTGTAAGAGGTTGAATAATATGACCGTGACTGATGCGTGATCCTAATATATTTAATATATCAGCAAAAAGATCCAGCTTTCGAGTGATATGTTCCATAACATCTTAATCTGCATCTTAATATTTATTCATCCCCTTCCACTTATTTTTGTCATTAAACACTTACTGATAACAGTAATTCTATTACTATTGTCAGAGAAACTGACTTGTAATATTTTAGGATTGTAATTGTTTTACATTACGCTCTTTACTGGCACCACGTACGGTATCTTCTAACGCGACCGCCCCTTCTTAGCCACTTTTCCCTTAGTTTAACCTGTAAGGATACTGCCCCGGTACCAAAATAAATGCCTACAACAGGTAGGTTGTCTTAATACAACACTAAACCTAGTCATAACATAAACGTAATAACATTGTACTAATTGCCACCTTAATACAGCAGTGTGGTTTAGGGTAAAACTTGGGCGGGGGCGTTAACCTTACCTGCGAGGCTGCGCTCAGGACAGTAAATATACCATATCGGCTTTGCTTCTGCCGGGTAGAAAAAATCCTGCCCTTTGACAGCTCGGCACTCGACGTCAGGATGTTGTGTGGCCGTAGGTCTATTTGGGGACGTGTCATTTGCCATTTAACTGCATGACGGTCATTTTACCTTTTAAGGGACCTGTTTGTTTTGTAGACGAGTGTGTTGTTCTGGCAAAACGTAGGCGTAAGCTACGCTTGCTAGCTAACCAGCTAGCTTGGCGGCTAAGTAGCAACTTTCAGCTGGCTAGCCACCAGGATTATTTCAGTCCTGACACGAATGAGGACATGTTTTCGCTTTGCTATAAATGTGACAAATACCCTTTGTAATAGTTTTATTTTACACATTTGATATTTTTCTGATCATCTCGCGTTGCTGTGTTCTGGACATCGCCAAGTGTTATTGTTTACCGAGGCTCAGCTGGAGCTCGCCACCTGGATTGTTGACATGCGTGTACATGGATAGCGGTGGGCTGGGGACCGTGGGTAGCCTTTGTGCTGCTCCTAACAAGACCGGACCAACTATAAAATAATCACTGAGCACGTATGGACATGGAGCTGGGAGGTAGCTAACGTATGTCGACGTTAGCCTGAACAGTGTGGCCGACTTCGTAGCAAAATGAGGAATACTGGGTCTTGAAGGGACGACAGCTGTGCCCGTTGGACGGTTTGCGTCGGTGCTCGACAAAGGACGGGGGTTGTTAGTCCTTCACTAAAAGCCTCACTTGAGGCAAGTAAAAGCGTTGAAGCGGAGCTAAACGTTGCTGGTAACTCTTTCACCTCTGGGACACTGGGATGATGCTTAAAACGTTGCTTATCACCAGTCTTCTTGGCTGCGTGAAATGTCAGGAGAGCCACAGCATGAGTCCAGAGGAGAAGTCTGTCATCAGGTGAAGCACGTATAGACAGACACATCAACACTATTTGTGACTGTGACACCTGTTGGCTTCATAAATGTTCTTCCTCTTTTGCAGGGACCAGATTGTCGAGATGTTTGATCACGCGTATGGCAGTTACATGGTACGGGTTAAATATGAAGTACTAATATACGAATTTGCACTGCTGCAACACATCCTATGATTCATGATGGTCTAGCAGATAGCAAATCATGTTTATATATGTTCCTTTATCTTAATTCTTATCCTGACTCTAACTAGCTCTAACTGTTTTATTTAAACCCAGGTATCGGTACAATTTGGGAGTGGGATGCGGCTCTTGTGTAACGTATTATGAAGTTTGAACATGGCTACTATTGTGTTGCAGAAATATGCCTACCCAGCAGATGAGCTGATGCCTCTAAGTTGCAGAGGGAGAGTCCGTGGGCAGGAGCCCAACAGGGGCGACATAGATGACTCCTTGGGGAAGTAAGCTCATTAGCCACTCCTGTATGTGAATACTAGATTTGTTAATATGATTTTAAAAGAGCCACAACAGGTAAATTCTCTGAGGCAAAAAAAACATGGATTTCAAATTTATTAGTTCTGAATGCAGCAGACTTGACATTTAATTGTGTAGCTTACAAATTCACAGATCATTGGTAAAGTGGGCCACCGGCTTCACTGCTGTGCCAGAGGCCCTCATCATAATATTTCTCCCGTCGTCTCTGTAGGTTTTCTCTCACACTAATTGACACCCTTGATACCCTGGTGGTAAGTACTCATTAGTTTGCTTCCGCCTTTCCTCTAAGCCACAGGGCTTTAGTTTGGGTTTGGGTAAATGCATCTTGCGTGTGTGTTTGTGTGTGACTAGGTGTTAAACAAACTTGATGAGTTTGAGGACGCAGTCAGGAAGGCTGTGAGGGACGTACGCCTGGACAACGATGTAGTGGTGTCTGTCTTTGAGACCAACATCAGAGTTTTAGGGTATGAAACATGTCTCACACCTAATTTCCTTTATAATGTATATACATGCATTGTTGTTTTAATAAACTAGTCATAATAAGTACACCTGCCTGAAGTGGAATCCTGTAAACTAGAATATTCTTCTCCCTAAAATGCTCACATGTACCCACCATGCCAATTTTTCAGTTTAATTTTTCTTTGTTTAGTAGTTTGTACTTTCCTTTAATCCTCCTCAGAGGACTTTTAGGGGCCCATGTGATGGCTGATTTGCTCCGTCAACGTGGGGACAGAATGCAGTGGTACCAGAATGAGCTTCTACACATGGCCAAAGACTTGGGCGACCGATTACTGCCTGCCTTCAACACCACAAGTGGCCTTCCCTACCCTAAGGTGTTCTTTATTTGCCTGTTATATGACACCGGATTTTAGCTGAAATCTCATCTTTTTAACTTAACTGTGAATCACTTAGATGCATAATTTGACTTTTCATGACATTTGACATTTTTCCAAAGAGGAACTAAAGCATATCAAGAATCTATTTCAAAGTCTACTAAGGAAACACAATGAAATGGTAAGTGAACTGACATGATACATTTCTCTGTTTTGTTTTTGCTAGGTGAATCTGCGGTACGGAGTACTGAATCCACTTTCACGTACTGGCACTGAATCAGACACCTGCACAGCCTGTGCAGGAACAATGATCCTGGAGTTTGCTGCCCTCAGTCGGCTGTCAGGAGACTCTGTATTTGAGGTGTTACCACCATGTTTTCATTTCATGTTACTTTGACAGTTGTTCAAACATAAAATAATTCCTTATTTTTTCTACCAGGAACATTTTAAGAACATAACATTTCCCTTTTACCAGGAACATGCAAGGAAGGCTTTGGACGTCCTCTGGGAGAGGAGACAGAGAGGAAGTGACTTAGTGGGGACTGTCATCAATATCCATAATGGAGAATGGATCCGCAGGGGTGAGGAAAAGAAATGTGGCAACACCTAGCTTTATAATGGGTATACAGAGCATCTTTATAGATTTCTATTCATCTTTTTATTTTCTTTGTTTGCAGACAGTGGTGTTGGTGCTGGTATCGACTCGTACTACGAATATCTTATGAAGGGTTACATTCTTTTAGGAGATAATGTTTTTCTGGAGCGGTTCAATATTGTAAGTCCCCCATTACTTTATCTCCATCATTGTGCAATTATTCTCCTCCCTGAATCAACACATACAGTTTCTTTTTTCTAGTGTCTCTTCTTTTTCTTCTGTAACAGCACTACAGTGCCATTATGAAGTACATCAGTCAGCCACCACTGCTGCTCAATGTGCACATGCACAACCCTACTGTGAGCGTGCGGAGCTGGATGGACTCCCTTCTGGCATTTTTTCCTGGATTACAGGTCAGGCATTCTGTCTGCTACCATAAAAATGTCAGAACACAATGACAAATATGTCTTGACATACTAGAACTAGTGATTTCATTTAATTATAGAAGTTGTTGCATGTGGGTTTTTAACACAGGTTTTAAGAGGAGACCTGAAACCAGCTATTGAGACTCACGAGATGCTTTACCAAGTCACCAGACAGCACAAGTTCCTTCCAGAGGTGAATAATCTTGTTTTTTCGTTTTGAAACACATTTTCTTTTATAGAATATCTAAATCCCCTTATGTGAGACGCTCCATGTATTGCAACATGGCCCACAATAAGCAATACAGAAACGTGTATTTCATTTTCATTATTATAATGAAACTGGAAGAAGCCAGCATTACTTTTTCTGTTCCTTTTTCACAGGCATTCACTACAGAGTTCAGAGTGCACTGGGGCCAACATTTACTGAGACCAGAGTTTGCAGAAAGCACCTACTACCTCTACAAGGTGAAACGTGACAGAGAATAAACTATACTGCAGTATTTTGAAAGGTTCATGTCAAAGTAGGCTAACTATACACCAATAATACCAATTATTAGCCATTTCAAGTAATTCTGAATTGAATGCATGATACAGTTCTGTTTCTTCTGTGCAGGCCACCGGTGACCCATACTACCTCAGAGTGGGACAGTCGGTTGTGGAAAAGCTCAATGCCTATGCCAGAGTGCCTTGCGGGTTTGCTGCTGTCCAAGATGTCCGTACCGGGACACATGAAGACAGGTACTGTTCCAGAACCATCAGTAGCCTCTTTCATACCTCCACACTGCCTCTTTGTGATGTATTGAACACACTGACTGGGGTGAAGCTGGTTCACCTCTTTTGTTGTAGATGTGTGATAGCATCTTTTGTGCCACTGTGTATTTATTGTGCATATATTTGTGTGTATAGGATGGACTCCTTCTTTCTGGCCGAGATGTTTAAATACCTGTACCTGCTGTTTTCGGAGAAGAGCCAGGTACCCATTGACATAGATGACTACATCTTCACCACAGAGGCGCATCTGCTTCCTGTCTCTCTTTCCACCACCCAGCCACCCTGTCAGGGCAACAACACGGTGAGTCATGCAGCTTTAAACAGGTTTTGACAAGAAATTAAAAAAAAGTTTGAACTTTTCTTTAGTCAAAGAACGTCGAACATTCAGTCCACAGTCCTAAAATGCTAAATTGATGATCCAGAGGTGGTTAACAGATTTTTATCTGGATCATGTTTTATAGGAGACGTTTCCCGTTTCTCCACAAGAGGATCTGTTCACCCACGCCTGTCCCAGCACAGAGACATTGTTTCCCAACAACCCTTCATTTGCCAAAACCATCCGGGACGGCTACAAGTACCTCACAGGGGTGGGACGAGCCTTCCACCCTCTACCAGTCAGGTGTGTGAAGTCAGAACATTTCGTATCAGGCGAAACCTGTACGTAGCAAATACACTGTTTTAATTTGGCTTGTGCCTTAAAGGGAGATTGAACTACCACTCCATGATAATGGCATGGAGCCAATGGAGTTCTTGAAAAGCATGGGCATTTCTCTCACACCTTTGAATGAGATCCTAACAGGAGAATCTGGAAGTCAGAAGGTATTCAACTTATTTTATATAAATGATTGACATCATGTCTGCATCTGTAAACATCTCAAGTCAAAGTGTGAATTCAGATAATAAGTAAACAGTGTTTTTAATCTAGTTTTCTAAATGTTCATCTGTTCAGGAGCATAAAGGAGTGTTCCGCGTGAAGCTTGTGGCAGAGGTAAGCCAAACAACAGAGGAGGAGGTGCTGCCTCATGTTGTGCAGCTCATATCTCCCCCTTTTCTGGGAAGAACTGTCCTCACAGCAGGACCTGCCAAATTTGGAATGGACCTTTCCAAACAGGAGCATGGGGTTAGTATCCAGTTTTATAATATTATAAGTTATAAGTCTGTCGTGTGCTTATAGTTGTTTATTGACCGATTTCATTATGTTGCATGTTCTCCTATTTTCCAATTAACAGAATCTTAAAATCTTAAAAATCACACACTTACTTTTTTGCTTCAGGTCAAAGGCAGCATTGTGAAAACGTCTCCCTACACGGCCTGTGGGCAAATCGACAATGCTGCGGAGATCAAAGGCCGTATTGCTCTGGCGCTACGCGGTGACTGCATGTTTGCTGTCAAGGCTCGTCGGCTGCAGGAGGCTGGAGCTATAGGAGCCATTTTTATAGGTGAGAAACAGAAATAAAGCTTTCTTCTTATAATACTATTCAGTGTCTAGTGTAGTAAGTTTGGGGTTTTAGACTCTTTACTCTTTCTCAGATCACCGCGAAGGAAGCAGCAGCAAGGAAACGCCTCTGTTCCAGATGGTTGGAGACGGCGACTCCACTGAGGACATCACCCTACCTTTGGTTTTTCTGTTCAGCCATGAGGGTGCTGTACTCACAGCTGCTCTGGAGGAACATCACAATGTGGATGTGCTGCTACTGCCCAAGGAGAAGCAACTGGGACATGGTGAAGACCAGGGAAATTAGTGAAGACTGTTAATGATATTGGTGTAGCATTTTAACAATTGCAGGTGCAGGCATACATAGTGAATATGTTTGAACTGTAGGTTTTTGTAGCTTATTGAATTCCTTGATGTCTTTCGCACAATATCCTATTCATGTGCTTCATACATTCTTCTGATTTTGTATTTTATTGGTCTTTTGATGCAGAAAAAAATAAAAAAACAGCTGGGATGAACATTAAATTGCGTCTGTCAGAAGATGTTGGGCTGGAGGACGGAGCAGCTGGAGGACCCACTTTGGAGTTTGTCCTCGAAAATGAAGACATTCTGCTTAAGGAAGAGGAAAATGAGGAGATCAGAGGAGAAGAGAAATCACAGTTCTGTACGGAGACAACAGAGGACGACAGGACTGAATCGTGCTCATCTCAAACCCCAGACTCTAACAGCAGACCAGACTCGACTCCTTGACCACTGTGACGTCTAAAGCAGCCAAGCCTCCCACCACTGATCTCTGATCCTTTTTTTGAATGGCATGTGCCTCAGAGCCCCTCACTGCCCTGCAAAGAGCCGTAACCAACCCAGCCTGCATGTGTACATCTCAGATAGGCAGGTCAAGCATTGTGATGCCCATAATCATGACCCTTTACAACTAAAAGTGTACATCAATATGACATACAGTCAAAGAGCAGATTTTAATGTAAGAAATATGGAGTTTGTGTTCTTTTAAATGCTAAATGCTTAAACCTGTAGGCTGAGATCGCTGGTGCTACCTAAACCCAGCTGGTATTGTAGTTGTATGCACGTAGGGGGTAATAATGATGTAGATCATTAAATCAAATGAAAAATTACCTCTTTTTAGAGGGGACATGGATAAGACAACACATTTACTCAGCTATGTTTTTATCCAACATGGTGTGTTTTTATTGTAAATTGCACCTTTTTGAGTCTGTAAGTACTGTTAAATATTAAGTCATGGTTGATGGGACATCACCTGGCCAGTAGGTGGTGTCAGTTTACATGATTTTTCTGCAATGTCCTGTTAACTGATGAACGATATGTGGGCCAATTTAGTTTTGTTTTTTTTAACTAGTGCACAGCTTCAGGGAATTTTAAAAGTGAATGAAACGTTTGTGTGCTCTGCATTTTCCTTTTAATATAATAGGAGCTTACGTTTTCGAGGCATAACTAATATCTGCAGCCCAAGCTTCAGTGCTGTCAGATCAAACCCTTTAGTCTTTTCAAAGACGTGCATGCAAGCATCCAGCATCTGTAGGACTGACCATATGTATCAGTTGGGATTGTTTGGAATTATATATAATTATTGTTGATTTGTAAATGATGATTGCAAAATTGACCAAAGGCGGGTTTCTTGCAGCATAAGTCCACATGTACATTAACACTGGTTATTTCTAGATGCAGCATCATTGTTGTACAAGACTCCTATGCACTTTCAAACACGGGTATGATCATCGTGGCAGATTAGTACATTTGCATTTATTTTGTGTTGGTGTTGCAATAAGCAGTTTTATCAGCAGCAGTCGTTAATATTTTTTATTGTGCATACATAGCATACAGGGACAAGCTACAGGGTTGCTTTTATAACTGATACTAGTGTTTTATTGATTTGCTGGTTTGATGGAAGACAGCATCTAGTAAAGTAGAAGCGCCAATTTTTCCTGAACACTTGTGTGCAATTAATTTCTTAGTAATGTCTTCATCTTTGTTGTACAAGTGCTATTGATATTGGTACAAAAGTGCTACTGGGTTAATTTTAATTTTGAATCTTAATCAAACATCGTATTAATATATACTTTTTTTAGCCTTTGTCAGGGGCACTGCCATCCTGTATAGCTCAGGAATGTGTGTTACTGTTCACATAAAGACCACAAACTACAGTTACATATACTTTGTTTTTCATGTGCATTTATTGTCACATTTAGTTGTCTAATTTTTATTTTGATCAGTAGCTGAAACTCCTAATGTGCCAAAAGAGACGCATGCTCCCATTTTTGTTTCACATGGTCTCTCTGCTCAGTTCCTGTCTATGAGCTGAGGTAGTCTCATCGATACATTCAAATACACTTTCAATACATTCATTCATTCAAATATTTTTGGAAAGAAACATTTGATTCTTCATTGAACCATCTATGTGCAACACTCTGCAGGCATTTCATTACAAAAAGGAATAGTTACTTTTTATTCCTAATTTCATAATTAAAATAATGGATTACTTGTTGTTGATGTGACCCAATGCTTTATTACATCCACCTTAACCATGTGCTATCATAATTACAGTAATGTTTCTGCCATGACTGTGAAATAAACCACTCTGTTTTCGCTATTATTATTATTATTATTATTATTATTATTATTATTATTATTATTATTATTATTCACTATTATACATTACCAGAGATAGATAGATAGATAGATAGATAGATAGATAGATAGATAGATAGATAGATAGATAGATAGATAGATAGATAGATAGATAGATAGATAGATAGATAGATAGATAGATAGATAGATAGATAGATAGATAGATAGATAGATAGATAGAAAGCTTTTTTTCTATATTTAGTTTTATTAGAAAAAAGACGGCTTGATTAATATAATAATAGCAGCTAAATGTTAAATGAGGTGTAAGATAAGACAATCTCTCCGTCGCTCTTCACCAGTGTGAAAGCCATTAATCGCAATGAATTTAAACAAATATATGATATGATCTGACGTTATAAACCGGATTTTCCCATCGCGTCATCGCGTACAACGCTCCTACTGCGCTTGTACTGTTTTTAATCCGGTTAGTAAACAGTAGTATTCACTTGCTGTAAGAAAACGTACAATTACACAGTGCATAGGGGATTTGCGTCTCAACCTTTTGTATATTAGTAGAAATACGTAACCTTCGAATGTATCTTAATGTGAAGGGCAAGAGGCTCACTTAAATAAGAAAACAACCGATTTTTCCCTGTGGACGTTTTTCAGCGAGCTTCGCCCTTTTTATCGACCAGTATAAGGCGGCTCTGATTGAATTGCTCTGTTTTTCCCCCCACGAAAAGAACACAACCACGTGTGCCAGATCTCAAATCAGGGCGGGTTGTCGGGAGTTTACGAGGCGACCGTGAAGGCACCGCTCCTTCCCTGTGAAGCTCCGCTATCTTTAGCCCTGCCACGGATCAGAGTGCGCAGTGTGGACGCGTCGGTGTGCGCCGCGGTGCGTGCGTCTCTCTGAAGCTTTCTCGCCTTAAACACGGGAGGAAACCGACGGTGATGGGGGAATGACGAGAGCCTCCGCCTCCGCCTCCACCTGCGGTTCTCCGTCCTCGAGAAGACCCCAAGGATGCTGCTGCTGCTGCTGCTGCCGCGCCGCCCGCGGAACGGGCGCGAGCGCCGGGCCTCGCTGCTGCTGCTCGCCGCGCTCGCGCTGCACGTCGTCCCCGCCGGCGCCAGTCTTCCAGGTAAGCGAGCCACGCACGCGCTTCACTGTCGGACGCCACAGAAGGGTCCGAGTCCGCTCGTTCACAGGGCAAACGGTACGCGACGGGGCTTTAATAGTGGACGAGTTGAAATTAAAACGCGCGTTTTATTTAGTTTTGCCGTTGTTTGCCTGATTTGTCAGCTGGTGTTTACGAATCGCGTCACGAGGCCAGGAACTTGTTTTTTGACAGGTTCACAATAACTTAAAGCTTCAGACTTCAAAAATACAAATCCCCTTCTTGCACCTATTATTAAATACACCAGTGCCTTGACGTGGGCTGAACAGAGGCACAGCTGGAATACTGTTGTATTGTGAAATATGGTACTTTGTTTTTTTTATTGTTTGCTTTTTTCATTTTGAAAGCGTTCCTTAGATTTTCATTATTAGAATAGGAATTGTTTTGAGCTCTGGTTTCTTACCGGTGACGTGTGTGTGTGTGTGTGTGTGTGTGTGTGTGTGTGTGTGTGTGTGTGTGTGATGGGGCTCCACACTAATGCTTGCTGCTGATGTGTGCAGGGGAGATAATCTCCTTCTCGGCATTTAACGCTGAAATGCTGTGGGAGAACCACCAGCTGGACTCTCACGCGTAATCTCTAGACTTGAGCCGAGGCACAGACACACACTGAACATGTGCAGCCGTGGTCCGATCTCTGTGACCTAACGGGTCTTATATTTTATTAATTATTAATTATTTATTAATATTTTGAATGCATGAAATCGAAAGTGTGCGACATCATTTAGCTCATGCAGAACAAAAATGATGACACATTAGAATCACGTTGTTAATTTTCCACTGTTTTTCAAAACTCCATTGCTGCAAATGTCATTGTTTCCTGTGAAGTTCTGCATAAACTCAACTGTATTCAGATGATGAGCTTTTTTGACATAGACAAGAAGCAGAGAAGAGTCGGGGACTATTCATCTGGACACTGAAGCCTCCAGCGCGTTTCTTGCTTTACATGTTCAAAAATAACAGCTGTTTGGCGTCATCAGGTGTCAAAGGATTTCACTGTGATGTGATGTTGATGTGACCTGTTGAATGTATATTAACCAGTCTCCTAATTCAGCAACATCATCACTGTAAATATGGCAGAGCATCTAAATGTATGGATGGAATTAACCCAAAACCTCCATAAATGCTGCTGAGCTAACTGAGCGCTGTCATGTCAGCGGCCCAAAATAGAGAATTAATTATAGTAATTTGGCAGATTTGTCCCACAGTTGAGGCTCAGTGGGGCACATCGCCTCGACGGCGCCACTTTGTGATGGCTCGTCTAATTTTGGCATTTCTCTGCAGACACATCATCTTCTCAATATTGTAATTCCGCCAGATCATTGTTGTGCTGCCGCGCTTAAATGCCGACTGTGTCATTCACAGAGCCCACGTAGGGTTTGTGTGATAATTATTCAGGCAGCCTCTGCCTCTGGTCTTTTTTCCAGCAGGATTGTGCCTTGGGTGTCACACTGTCTCTCCCACACACCAGGTTCCTCTAGTTGTGGGCAAATGGCCGTAATTATTACCTTTAGGCATCGTCACCAACAGAACATCGCTAAAATATTGCGCTCCCAGCTTCCCCTCACTTCAGATCACACAGACAGGGTCGACAAATGGCTTCACGCATTCTGATTCATATCCTCTTGTGACTGGAGATTAAGTGAAGCTTACATTTATTAGTGTGCAATTAAGAGACTATTTTTGCGTTAAAAATAAATTGGGTCGTCCGCCTCGTGAGACTTGTCCGACTGATTATGTGAACTGTTGTTGTGATCTTCCATGTCCTTTAGGAAGCTTGGATGAGAGTGAACCCCCTGGAATGAGGAACTAGGAAACTGTTGAAAAAGCTTTCAAGTTACTCATTTTTTAGATGTGGAGTCAATTTCTACCTTAGCTCGAGGTGTTTAAAGATAAACATGTTTTCTAATGAGGCTCACTTAAACTCCAGAGTCGTCGTATCCTGGACAGAAGCAGCCGCAGGCCGACAAGCGTAATGAGCAAATGAATGAGGATTGAATGGGGGATTGGATGGAGAATGAACCAAAGAGCTTCGCTTCGTTGTCTGACATGACGAGACGCGACGGCCTCGCGAGACACGACAACAATCTGCCCCCACGTCATTTTCAGGAACGCACAAAACAGTGTGATTTCTCTGATTCGCTTCATTAACGTTTACGTAACCACCACCACCATTTCCTGCCGCAGCATTAGGACGCGACCTGAGTCAGTGTCTCAGATTATGGTGGGAAACCCAACGTCTGACTGAAACTGATAAAGCAGCAACTTTCCGCTATTCAGTCATTTACTCAGACTCGTCACCTTCTAGAAACCTTTTTCTGAGAAGCACATAGATGCGGTGGCCATTTCCGCCATGTGCTTGAAGACAAAGTCATGACTGAGCAATTTTTCTCTTGTTCGTTTTTTGTTAGTTTATTATAGAGCTTTTTAACAGCTTTAACTTAAGAAATCATATGGGTGTAAAGTAGAGTTATTAGTGAGTGGAGATGAGAGTCTACAAAAGCTTTCCAGACATAACTCAAAGCCCTGAAGCTTGTACACAGTAGTGTCATCATATATCACATATGATGATAATCCAGCTGAAAAACGGGCACTTGTTTGTTTTCGCCCGTTTTAGAGGAACAGCTGTTTGAACTTTGTTTATGTGGAAATAAACCCTGTAGTTCTACAGCGCTCGGCTCCTTAATGTCTCTACTTGATCTGGAGTGTTTGGCGTTCGTCCTGATATCACAGGCTCAGGAAACGCTCACAATGGGAGTGTGTGACCCTCATTTCCTATTTCCTCACTGAACATCTTCCTCTCTCTCTCACACACACACACACGCGCACACACACACGCGCACACACACTTAATTACAGTTTGGGCTGCATTAGCTTTATTTGTAGAACAGCTTCAACAACTGAAAGCATGCTGTGTGTGTGTGTGCGTGTGCATGTGAGTGTGCGTGTGTGTGTGTGCGTGCGTGCGTGTGTGTGTGTGTGTGCGTGTGTGTGTGTGCGTGCGTGTGTGTGTGCGTGCGTGTGCGTGCGTGTGCGCGTGTGCGTGTGTGTGTGTGCGTGCGTGTGCGTGCGTGTGCGTGCGTGTGCGTGCGTGCGTGTGCGTGTGTGTAGGTGTGTAGGTGTTAACCAGGCTGTGTGAGAATGCCTGTGTTTGCCTGGCAACAGCAGCAGCAGATGGTTAGCAAAGTCATCCCTCGCTCGTTCCGACGACTAGTTCCCGAGTTCCTGAGTTACATAAGGTTCTTCTTTTTCCACACCTCCGGTATCTTTTCCAAACACAGGCCTGACGTGGTGGAGGAACGTGTCTCCGTCCTCATTAGCTCTGTGGGGATTTGTAAATGTAGTTTCCACTGCGTCTTTTCTTCGGTTTCCACGCGTTTAGCTTTTTTTCCACCCTCATTTTCTCAACGCTGTCGTGACTCACACACAGGTAATAAAACCGTGTGCGCGTGTGCGTGTGTGTGTTTAGACTGATGCATTCTCGTGACTTGAACAGGTTCCTCTCCTCTGTGTTCCCACGTAACGAATAGCAGATCAACTGCACATTTTCCTGTATCTAATATTTAGTTTTGGGAATCGGTGATTGACCTTGACTTTTCTTCTTTGTGGATGTTAATTGTAGTCAGTGACAGACTCTGATGAAAAACATTGCAGTGCATCAATCAGGGTTTGGCATCTGCATGGAGGTGAGGAAGAAGCCACGTGGCAGGTGAACATGCAGGTGAAGCCGTGAGAGAATAATCAAAAGGGGAAAAAGCTAAAAGCTAAAGCCGCTCTTCTTCCTTTCTGGGCTCATCAGACTCAAACCATCTGATTTCGCTGTTCTTTGTCCTTTCCTCTTGAACAACCCTGACCTTTCAGAGCCATTATGCCACCAAACCCCTGTTATCTCACCACTTGTCTGACACCCACTGTCCTGTTCACCTTCAGGAGGCCTGGCCTGCACCCGTGGCCTCATTATCTGCTTTCTCTCATGCCGTCACAGTGCCCCCCCCCAACACAGCAACACACCTGCTGTGTATCTGTGACCCACTTCCCTTTGTGTCTGTGTGTACACCAGGTTGGATTTAAAAACAGTGTTTGGGCTCAAACAGCAGGAATCAGGTCAGGCGATCATCTCGCCTGATTGAAGAGCAGCTGTCGATTACTCTTCACTGTGGTTAATCTGACCTGATGTAGAGTATAAACCTGAATGACTGTTCTGTTTGATGACCGCATGGTCCTAATGGAAGTGTCTCTCTCTGCCCTCCCTCAGCTCCTGCTAAGTGTCCTCCCTACATAGACTGTGCCAAGCAGGGACGGCACTTCTGCAAGCCCGGCTCCTCCTCCTGCGGCCGCTGCCTCTCTGTGCTGGAGGAGGACGAGGACGGACGCTGCGTGAAGAGGCCCCGTGTGCATGGTACGACCGCTCGCCGAAGCTTCGCTCCTGAAAACACACTGATGGAGCTCCTGAATGAGCCGGGTTTATGTAAATGTACTCAATGAGTCACCGTTACTCTTTCTGTGATGTCCTTCACCACATGTTCCTTCTGCATTCGCTTTTCATCACCGTCTCGCTCCTCCTCGGTCTCCTACTTGTGCTCAGTCCTTGAGCGATTGCTTCATTTCTTCTTCCTGTCTTTGTGTCCAGTCTAACATCCTCACTCACATCTCTCTCTCCCTCCCCTCTGTCCCACCTTCACCTCCACGAAGTGAAGCCGAGTCAAATGTCAGTCGGTGGAAAAGAGAGAGTGCGCGTGTGTGTGTGTGTGTGTGTGTGTGTGTGCGCGTGTGTGCGCGTGTGTGTGTGTGTGTGTGTGTGTGCGTGTGTGTGCGTGTGTGTGTGTGTGTGTGTGTGTGTGTGTGTGTGTGTGTGTGTGTGTGTGTGTGTGTGTGTGTGTGAACCATCTGTTCGCGGGCACACGTGCTCTCTGCAGGATTAATAATGTGGACGGCTCTGGTGCAGGAGAGGTTCCGGTCCAAACTTGTCTGAAAGTATCAGCAAAATAAACGTGAGAATCATACGCGCAATAATGAAACTATTGTATAACTGGATATTGAGCTTTAAATTGGGAGCTCAGTGATGCTTTGCTCATTGGCGTTGGTAGCGCCTGTATTCTTTTAAAGACAAAAGGTTCATTGTGGAACTACGCCAGGCGTGTGTGATGCTGTGGTTCTAGCGCCGCTAAGCTCCCTGTTACATAAAGCCCCGAGAGGCCGCGGCGCACACTGATCCTGAGTGTCTGCTCTTCACACTCACATGCTCACATGCACATCCTCTCCGTCAAAACGCGCTGCTGATGAAATTACTGCAATTTCACTTCCAGAAATAGCCCACATTTAGTTTATTTGATTTTCTTCGGGGTCAAAGCGCAACAAGAAGCAACAATCTGGCTGCAGGCTTCATGTTTTGGAGGCATCGTTGACTGGAAATTGCATCTTAGATTTCATTCTGTGTTTCAATGATAAACAAACAGGAGGTTTTATAACGTTTTAGCGTTTTCTTCAGAAAAAGACACGTTCCAAAAGCGGAAACTTACTGTGCTTTTTATCTGTGTATAAAAATAAAATAAATAAATAAAATATACTATACACATCAAGCTGACAACGAAACCTTTGGAGCCCAGTTCCCATTAGAAACTCATCCCATCTGCTCTTCAGTTCAGTCGCTAAGTTCATTTGCACAGAACCGAGTAGCCGCATCATCGGGCTGACTCACTGCTTCAACTTGCTGCATTTTGCTGTAAAGAAGAATAATGAAGACGGTAACGTCAGACAGACTCTTCTCCGCGTAGACGTTGGAGTGAATTAGCAACTTTGGGCACCGAAGGTCATTTAGATACACGGCTCAGACTGAACAATAAGGACGACAGGGTGGACCCAATGCACTGTATGTGTCCTTGGAACCGGAGTCTGTGGATTTGCTGAGCTGATGCTAGAACTGAAGTTAAAGGCTGTCTTCATGACTGCATCTTTATTTTATCAAATAAATAGTATAAATATTACACTACTATAGTATTATGCATATGCAGCGTTTTACACCTGTAATGTGAACACATCCAGCTCATCTCCAGCAGGTTAAATTCACTTTATGGCTTTTATATTCGTGCAGACCAGGTCTGATGCTCGCTGTGCGTGCCCCGCAGGTGCACGACACAGACAGCACTGTTTATTGTGAGCAGGACTGGCTTGTATTTGCCATAGAGGCGTGCACTGCCATTGGTAAACATGCAGTATGCCCAGGAGCTGCGTCATGTGTTCAAGAAGCACAAACACTAAATGTGAAGCCAAACTGTACTGTTGTACCTGGAGCTTCCTCTCTCTCTATGTCCGTCTCATCCAGGCTCATATTGCAATACAATATAGTACCATAAATAATTTACAATAGAGTCAGCGAGGCACTGACGGGAGCAAAAGGACCAAAGCAGTGCAACAGCTGCTCTTTTAAAGTTACACTGACGCCCCGCAGCACTTTGCTTTGGAAACAGATCCCGAACCTGAAACCGCCTCACTTGTTGTTTTCCAGCCTCTCACTAACCAGACACAGTCTGCTTGAATGAATGTTATCAGTGACGGTGGCCACCGGTGGCACCGCTGTCATTTCATGCTCTTCATCCTGTGGTGCATTTATTCATTGAAACTGATGCTGACTACAGACTTGGTGTGTGTTAATCCTTAAAACTATGACAAACACAGGTGCAGCTGTTTAGTAATGGGCAGAACATTGCAGGTCAGATTTATTTGCCCAAAGTTGTTCCGTCACGTTTTAATGGCAGGTCAGTGGGCGGCTCAGGCTTATAAGGTAACCTACTAAACCAGTTTGAGATTTCATGTCCAAAATGACATTTTAACTGGCTGCCGCTCCTTAAGTCCATAACCTTTAAAGTCGATTTGAGTTTCTGATTAAACCGTGACCTTTCCTCTTCCTCGCTCTCTTGTGGACCTTTTTTCTAAACACACAGGAAAGACCAGACGAAGAGCCTAAGACTGGACGGACCTTTTTTAAATTTTGTTAGATGTCAAGTTGGTCCAGAGACCCGCATTCAGAGAGTTTCATAATTAATTGCTACTTCCTCCTCGATGCCTTCTCCTGTGTGACCACTAGAGGGCGGCAGCACACACTGAACTGTAATACACAGTGAACTAGAAAATGGAATCAATTTAAAACTTCTCAAAAGCTAAATGATTGCGTTTTAGTTAAGTTTTATTTATGGTTGTGTGTTAATGTAGCAGCTTCACACACAGTTTTATATTGTATTTTTTCTGTCCAGTATATTTTCTGGGTGCATCATCTGATTCAAACAGGGGTAAGGGTCATAAAAGCGTGTAGATTGTTCACTGAAAAGGCTGGAAGAATATCACGTGACGTCCGTTACTTGGGGGCGGGATTAGAATCTGTGTGTTCCTGCTCATTGTTTGGAGGAGGACGAAATGCAAATGGTTTCAAAGTGGGGACGGCGAGCGGCACCCACGGCCCCTGTTGAGCAGGTTTACTGTTTGTTTGTTGTCCCCGGCAGCTCCCTGAGAGCCTCTCAGGAGGCTACGGCTCATTATCGCCGCGGCGGCGGCGACGCTCTCGTACGCAGGCGGCGCGTGACTAATCACAGCGGCCGCGTTTTAAGTGAGTTATCGACGTGGGTCTAAGTGTTTCTCCCTTCGAGTCTGAAGCGCTTCCCAACGTCGACCTCCCAGCAGCTTCAAACCAGCCCTGTTGAAACTCCCAGTTGGATTGTAAATATTTAGGCCCGTGTCGGGGGCTCCTGCTCGGTGGGAGCCCCGAACCACCTGCAAAGTGCAGATGGCGGCTCCCGCCTCCACAGACACCTGCTATGGAGCGCACTAAATGGCCATTAGCGGATGAGGAAGGAGGCAACAAAGCCGGCAGTGAAAGTGCTGGTGCAGTGACGCCCGCGGTGGCCGACAGATGGCCGGCCTTCTGGAGCGAGGGCCGCGCGCTGATCATTAATGCCACGTGGGCGGCGGCGATGTGCAGGAACCTGTTTCTTTGGAGAGTTTTCACACAGTGCACTTTGGGCCAGATGACGACGGGCGCTTTATCCGTGGTGTGAGGTGGAGTCGCCCGACCACCGGCGGATGTGGGACTCACTGCTGTGCCGTGGATGAGCTGCCATTAGCGGCGAGCCACGGGTTCGGCTGTAAAAGCTGCAGCCTCGGCCCCGCGAGGCCGAGCCCGGGCCTGATTGCCGCTGCCTCCCTGCCGTGCGTCCTCCCCCGGGCCACACACACGCTACGGCTGTGGTCGCTCCGGAGACGGGGCCTGTGTGGCGAGAATGTGAGTCTCTGTCTGGCCTTAAGGGCCGTTAACAACTGGTGGGGATCGTGTCCCTTTTTTTATGTAACCAGTTCACAAACAAACACGACACATGGGCACACTCCCTGTCATCTGACACACACACACACACACACACCTTCCTCCCTGAACACCCAGAGGCCTCATACTTGAAATCTGCTTCTTCCTCCAGGTAAAGGGAGACTGTACCTCGACATGGACGAGGAGATCGATTACCTGCACTCCATCATCGAGAAGCAGCAAGTGACCGGGGCCGATTCAGCAAAGCAGTCAACGAATCCTGGTAAGAACCAGTCACAAGACAGAAATATGACCAGAGAAGCAGGAGTGTCTCGCTTATGTTTGGGGTTTAAGTCAAACTTGGTGAAATCCTCTCTCTCTCTCTCGCTCGCCCCCTCCAGCACCTGGCATGACCTCCTCAGCAGGTATTAACAAAAGCAACACCGATGCCGCTCTAAACAAGCCGGCGAGCCAGGATCGTTCCTCATCCGCCGGCCTGCGAGCCGCCACCACCACCCCCCACCCTGAGGTGTCGGCCCCCCCCAGGCTCACCCCACAGGCCGGGACCACGGGCGCAGGCGGCAAGGCCGGTCCCATAGCGATACCCAACCACAAGAATGACCGATTTCTAGTCAGTGAGTATGGCAGCGCCGAGGAGCATAGAAAGTGAAAGAGCGATGATGGAGGGGGAAATGAAACTCATTTTATTTCCTTTTTCTCAAAATGTAGTGGTGGTTCTTCACCGTTGATTGTTTTGTGCCTCCGTCACTTAAACAAAATCATACATATATAACTGTTGTGCACGCATGCTAAGTGTCTGAACGCTCTTTGTTTTGTATCAAACCCCAGTTTTGATCTCGCTGTGTGTCGCCGTGGGAACCTTGGCCGTTATCGTGGCAACGGTCTGTTACATCAAGTGAGTTGCCGCATCACACTATTATTAAACCTAAGTATCACATTTGATCAGTTATAGGTTCATTAGGTTTTGAGCAGAGCGTTGCTGGTCTGGATCTTCTACACGTTTTAATGAGACGTGCAGCGTGACCTTCATGGCTCATGTTCTCCTCGTTGTTGCAGGTTGCAGAATGAGTCACGCCTGGCTCAGAAGGTGGACTACCCCGCTTTCAGGGCACCCAGTGCTCCTCCTGCTCCAACCGCGGGTACCACGGTAAACGTGCAGCCCTCGCCTCACCCACCGCCGGCTCTTCTCACTTCCTCTGCAGTAGGCGAGGGATGTGGAGGTGACACTCACACATCCTCCTCCTCTTTCACTTCACAGATGGGAGATAAGACTCTGGCCCAAAGCGCTCAAATGTATCACTATCAGCATCAGAAGCAGCAGATGCTTTCAATGGGAAAGTAAGTTGTTGGGTTTTTTTTAGCCTTTCTGGGCTCCACCTCTTCCCCTTCCCAGCTGCCTATGTGGTGGTTGTATGCTCTTAACCACATCCTTTGACCTTGGCACCTCCTGTGCCTTGACTCGAATCTGTCTCTTTCTCGTCTTTAGTCATAAACCTGAACCGAAAGTCCTTGACTCCGAGGTCACATCAGATGAAGAAGAAGTGGGGGGAGACTTCACAGTATACGAGTGCCCCGGGCTTGCACCGGTTTGTACACACACACACACACACACACACACACACACACACACACACACACACACACACACACACACCTTACACATTAGTTTACGCATGCGTGTGTGTGTGTGTGATTACTAAATAACTTTTTCTCCTGCACAGACCGGAGAGATGGAGGTGAAGAACCCTCTCTTTGATGACTCGACTCTACATTATCAGGGGAATCAGCAGTGAGAACCAGCTCTCCGCACCCACAGGTCTTTTTGTAGTTATGAAGACAACAGGCTCATATCCTATTTTAGCAAAAAATAAAAGTCTGACTTCTCCATTACTCGTTAACCTCAAACAGGCCCCTTGTTGCTGTCAACACAAGGCAACTGTTTTACTGATAGTAAGTAAAATGTGTCCTCATAACTAAAAAAGAACGTTCACACCAGACACGGCCCCTCCTGTAGAAGAAACCACTCACTCTGTGTGTTTAAAGGTGACAGAGGACAGGATGAGTCAGATGATTGTTTCCCATCTATATATACATACATATATATTACTTTTACCCCAGTAGGGCTGTTAATCCTACAAATGTACACTGGGCTCCTTCTTAATTTATTTCCGTCTTTCATTTGTTTTATCCCGATGGGTTTTTGATTTTTCCTTTTATTTAATTTATATAATTTCTGCAGCTATTTCCAAAGAATGTGGTACAAACACAGTCATACGTACAACTCAAAAACACAGATCTATACATACGTTGTGATACAGGCACTTCCCCACATTCGTTAACAGGTACCCAAGAAAAAAAAATCTTACCTGGGTGAAACCTCTGTAAAAAGTCCCTGATACACAGTTAAACGTCGATGTTGCTCATTTTATTTCTTGTCCTATAAGCTGCACTCGAGACTTTTATGAATATAGGAAATAAATATATATGAAATGAAGTACATGTCTATATACTGTCTGACCGCATGGTTTGCCTGTGCTGTGCTTTGATCAGTGATTCTGCCTCCTGTATGTTTGCATCCCGTTGCTGGAGGAGGATTTACACTTAACTTGAAGACAGACTATGCTGATGGATGTGTAGGTTAGTGTACCTGTCCTGTATTGTTCCTCTGTGCTCTTTCTTTGTGCTGCAAGATGTACATACAAAGAGTGAAGGTATTCATCTTTTATAGATATTTGTACATGCAGATCAAGCAGAGGAATTAAAACTTTTTACCACGCTGAAATGCTTCTTTTGTCTGATCTTTGTGCACAGTATGAATGTATGAACACATGCAGCCTGTGTCTTTTGTGGTGTTTTATTTCTGTTTGAATAAGAAGAAATGGGAAAGAAGGTCTAGTATCACACATCAGGAACTCTAGTTACTACCTGTTTGTTTTGGCCCACAGGGTAAGAACACAATGCATTTCCTGGCTGACTACCTTCACTCTGTTCACCTTTCACCGTGTCATGTTTTGCATTAAACTGCCGCGGGCTGCTTTACGCTGGCCTCTGACCACGGCCGTGCCTCCGGGGCACAAATGACTGCACCCAGAAAGTGTGTGCTGGGGAGGGGTGGGCTGTTGTCTGCCTATTGATGAACATGTCTCCACCAAGAGCCATTAAAGGCCTTTGTGCTGGTGGACGAACCGTGTGGGTGGAGGGTCTGTGGCGATGGGTGTAAATGGCAGAGCCATTAGGGAGAAAATCAAAAAGCCATCAGACCCGTTTGTGGGACACGATTGTGTTGCTCTACAGGAGGGGCGGCATTTAGATTCAAATACTTGATCAGCCACTGAATTCCTGCTATCGCTTCCATGTGGATTAAAAATGACAGTATGGATGGATGTCACCCACATATACGTCACAATCTGTCTGTAACAGTCCTGTTATTAGTCCCAACAACTGCAATGTTTAGAGATGAACAAGAAAAAAAACTAGAAATAATAATAATTATTATTATCATTATATGGTTTGATCAAATTCCGGGTAGATGACGCTTCTCCCTCTCTCTGCTGCATCTACAGGCTTTTGGTCTTTTTAACTTTCTCCTTTTCAGGCTTGAACTCAATCTGCTCAGCAGCGAGCACACTTCTGAAGTGCCTCCAAGAGGCGACTTAAAAGACAGGATCTGAGACATCTGAGGGGGGTTCATCTCCCCGTTACTGTATCGAGCCATTCAACACGGACGGCCCTCCCTCCTTTCTCTCTGCTCCGCCGTCCCTTTCTCTCCAAAGCCGGCCTGAATTCCTCTCTCTTGGTGCCCGTCTTTTGCATGACAATCATCCTCCCATGTCTGTATAGTTGAGGACTGGGGTCTTTTAAGCTATTGACCCGGCTCTTGTGAGAGCTCTGGTGTTGGACCTACAGACTTTGTGTCTCGAAGGGCAGAGAGGGCGCAAAACCCGCTCTTAATTGTCAGATTCCGACGATAAATCCTGCCTCGTTTGCGCTGTATCCTGAAATCGTCGTTTTACTTCCCTTGTAGGCGATTTGTCACATTTTCCATTTTCACTCATCCTAATTACATACAGAAGCGACACACACACAAACCAATAACAAACGATATATATATAGATATATATAAAGGTGATTCACTCAGGCTAATTAAAGGGAAGTATCGCTCCTAATTCCAGCCCTTCAGATCAGAGTGAAACTTCAGGTCTAGCGTTTCTGCAGAGCAGAAGGAGGAGGTGGGTGTGGGGCGGAATCAAAGGGCAGAGACTTATTGTTTCAATCTGAAAAGAAGCTAATGGTCGACCATCGCAACTCTGGAGCTGAGCGCCGCGGGGTGCCCCGGGGCCACGTCCTACAATGCCCCCCCCCCCCCTCCCTTCCCGCAGTGCGTCTTCCTGCCGCAATCTGCGGCCAGAAACTCGCGCTGGGGGAGCGAACGTGCACGGGTGCGCGTGTGGGAGACGCTCACCTGAATGACCTGTAATGTGAGGTGGGCATTTGAGAAAGGCCCGCGATGGAAGAATCGGTGCGCGTTTACCGTTAGGGTGATGACGCGAGAGCGATGTCAGACGCGAAGTCCGCTTTCATTTATCTGGAGATTAACACTTCGTTATCAAACACCTCCCAGGGCGAAAAGGGAGCAGCTTCAAACTAGGTTAAGTCACCGCAACTCCCACGTAACGTGAAAAACACACCTCATTCTCCACACTAGTAACAATGGCCACAGCAGGTTGATTTCACAATAAAACCTTGTTAAAATAAAACTATGTTACCTAAACCATTTTATTTACGCCATCTCTCGTGTTCACGTCATTGGAGGGCGAGAAGAAGTCGGGAAATGGCAGCACACGTTGTAACATTGCCCCGAGGTTGACCTGTGGTGCAGGTGTGGCAACTACAACAAACCCAAAGTACACGCAACGGTTCTGCTGTTAGGACAGCGACGCTCCACGTGCGCTTTGGCTGTTCAAATAAGCAAGAAACGAAGCGAAATGAGAGATGCCACGGGCAAAGGCCTCATTGTGTCTTTATAAATCCTTCCATCACACTCCCTTCCCCTTTTCACTTTCCAAATACACGTACAAAATGTGATGAAACAATGAGAAATTCTGTCTGTTGTAACTGTTCAAAGAAGCACACGTCTGGAGTTCGGACGCGTTTCTACGCGTTTCTGGAACTTCTTTCTCATTCTTCTTCAAATGGGATGCATTCAGCCTAAATAAACGCAGCGCTGCAAGATTTACAGCAGTGACGACTCGTGCTCAGAAGTGCAAATATGTTTTTGTAAACTGTTAAACTGTGAATAAATTCCTAATTAATTATTTGCATTGGCTCTTAGGTTAGTTGGAAACAGAAAATATAGTTGCGCCGCAAAATGGCTGAAGTTTGAAATGAAAACACGCCCACTGCTTTAGGGAGAATCAAGGTCATTTACAAACTCATTATCAGCCGTGCGCAATTGTCTGCGCCAGCCAATGGCTGAGGAGAAGGGAGGGGGGGGGGGTTGTTCCCGCAGGACCCGCAGCTGTGATTAAGAAAACCCCCGGAGTTTGCTCAGGAGCGCATTCGTGTCTGAAGGTGAGTGGAGTTAGGACTTGATGGACTAAACGATAAGTGGCCGCTTGTACTTGAATTTGCGCCGTTTTTCTCAAAGCGGGCATATCTGTTTTACGTCGTGCGCAAAAGAGGATGAACGACCAGGCCTAAAGCGCTCAAGTTTTTTTGTTGAACTTTTGAATTTTGGGTTGGTGTTCGCTGCCGAGCCGTCGCGTCGTTTGGAAGATGTCCGAAGGATCGCAGAGTCCGGAGTGCCAGAACCGGTCCTATGACTCCAGCCGCGGCAACTGCGCCCAGCATGTGGGTCAGCAGGGTCTGGGCAACGCGGCGTCGTTCCAGCTGCCTCACGGCGTCCTGCCGGACCCGAGTCTCTTCTACAGCAAGGCCGCCTATAACGGCATCTCCTCGACCTCCGCGCAGCCGTTTTTCCATTTCCCAAACGTCGCCACTGATTACAGAGGGTCCGACCCGCAGGCCGGGGAGTTCGGCCAACCCAAGCATTGGTACGCGTTCGCTGCGCCCGAATACACCGGCCAGGTACCTGGCGCGACAGCGGCGACCCAGCCCACGAACCTGAGTCCTCCCATAGCCGAGACCCGAGAGCAAATTAAACTACCCGATATAAAGACGGAGAAGGACACCGGAGAGGACTACTCCGCGGCGACCAGGGCCCAGCAGTACCCAACGCCCCTGGCCTCCGCCGCCATGCACCAGGGGGTCTTCTACTCCGCGGCCTGGAACCCGTCCTTCTGGCCCGGGATCACTCAAATCGCACCGATCGGCAGCAACCACCAGAACCCGTCCACGTCATCGGCGTCCTCCCCTTCAATGTCGCCCTCGCCGCCCGGTACCGGCCTTCTGGGGAACTCCTTTTTCACCATGAACCAGAACCCGCTTCCCAACGGGAACCCGGCGCAGAACCCGGCCTCCTCGGCCCGGAGCAGCGGCTCCTCCAGTGGCTGTAGTGACTCTGAGGAGGTGAGCGCTTTGAAACTTGCAGTTGAGTAGTGTTCCGTTTAATTAAGCATTGAACACAGCTGGAGTTGCCTTTGGTTGCAGGAGACCCTCTCCACCGAAGAACTGGAGCAGTTTGCGAAGGAGCTCAAGCACAAGCGCATTACTCTGGGTTTTACTCAAGCTGACGTGGGCCTTGCTCTTGGGAATCTTTACGGTAAGTTTGAATCTCATGAGCACTGCTACATAATCTGGGTGGATTGGAAGGTCTCATTTAAATCCTGTTTGGTGTTTCTGTAGGCAAGATGTTCAGCCAGACGACCATTTGCAGGTTCGAGGCTCTGCAGCTGAGCTTCAAGAACATGTGCAAGCTGAAGCCGCTTCTGCAGAGATGGCTGAATGAGGCGGAGAACTCGGAGAATCCCCAGGACGTAAGTCTGCACATCTGCTCATTAGTTTGCAAGACAACAGATGATCACTGGTGGAACTGGTCGATCTGAGCTGATTTCCTGTTGCGCATAAACCCCCGACACAGTAGCTGCTGTGAACCCAGGAACTCAGTCGTGTGTTCTTATTTAGGCCAAATTAGTTTGTGCCCCTCAGTTTTAAAGCTGCTCTACTTTTTTCCAGATGTACAAGATTGAGCGAGTGTTTGTTGATACCAGAAAGCGGAAGAGGCGGACCAGCTTGGAGGGAGCGGTGCGCGCGGCGCTGGAGTCCTACTTCATGAAGTGCCCCAAGCCAAACACCCAGGAGATCACCCACATCTCTGACGACCTGGGCTTGGAGAGAGACGTAAGTGCAACCCTCGCTCCCTGGGGGGTCGTTGCCTTCGATGGTCCGGTTTAACGCCATGTTCCTCACAGGTGGTTCGCGTTTGGTTCTGCAACCGGAGGCAAAAAGGGAAGCGGCTGGCGTTGCCGCTGGACGAGGAGCCGGACGGCCAGTACTACGAGCAGAGTCACTCCCCCCTGAACATGGCTCCCTCCCCCATCCCCAATCAGGTCTACCCAGGTTCCAGCTACCCCCCCGCCCCTCCTCCCACGCTGTACATGCCCCAGCTGCACCGGCCCGATGTCCTGAAGCAAGGCCTGCACCCGGGCCTGGTGGGCCACCTGACCGGCTGAAGCCCCTCAGGTAGTCCCTCCCCGGAGTTCACGTCCCCCTTCTAACAACCAGCCAGGGTGCACAGTCCTGTTTGGTCACTAACCCTCTTGTCAGATTAGTCTATGCAAACGTATGAGTCTGAGCACAAACCCAGGATCCTGAAAATGAGAACCAGTTTTAAATGTGCCTTTTTGTGTTTTGACCCTTCATGGTGAGTTGTTGTGTAGATAAGTGTGGCTTCCTTCCACTTTACACTAAATCATGGGTGGGCAGGTTGTGCGTACTAGATGAGATTTCAGAGGGGTCAATACTTGTGCAATACTTCATCCTGTTCGACTGTTGCAATGAAAATGCAAACCTGTGTAGAATGCATTTCCACAGACTTTGCTCAAAGCTGCTTGTTGAGTGTTATCGTTTACATTTGTAGTCAAAAGTCAGATTTTGTCCTTTTTGTCACTAACATCTTGGACGTGTTGAGCTTTAGATTAATAATTGATGTAATGAATGTGTTTACTGGCGTGTCTTAGCTGCTGATATTTTCACGTCTCTGAACATGACGCGTCTGACTTTAAACATGCAAACTGTATTTCCATACCTAAGATTTTTTTATTGTAAAGGATTTAAACTTAATGTGTTGAACTGGAGTTCTCATGAGTTATTATATATTATCTCTTTTGTATTTCTTTTATAAAAGAAAAAAAAAAGTTCCAAGTGTCACTGACATTATTAACCAGCTCAAACCTGGTTATTTCAGTATTATATATTTTTGACCTTTTTTATTAATGAATTTACATGGGGTGTGTAACTCTTTGTTTTGAATAATTTATTGAAAAGCTGGTTACACTGAGCCTGATGCCTTTCATACAGTACACTTGCACATGTTTAACCCAAACCAAAAATAAACTAGTGTGCCGACGTGCACGCACCCAACTTCAGTGTGCTGTCTGTTTAATGATTTGGTGCGTGGTTCATACAGTCACTTGACGCGAAGTTGACAACAGTCCTTGATACAGTAAAAATGTTTATGCTGCTGCTCGGCCAGTGGGGGGCGCTGTTTCTCCTCAAAGGCCTCCTGGCTGCGACAGGGCTGCTGCTGCTGGCTTCTCTTGTTTTACAGTACGTACATTCTAACCTGTCACTCATTGCACATTTAGGCCATTCGTATCCTACTACCTGCTTTAAATGGACTAGTTTTGGGGAAATACACAGGTTTGTGTCTAGCAGCAGGAAGGTGAAGTGGACACTGGATTGATAAAGTGCTGAGGATTTATGTCACTTAAAATCTCTATCTAATTCTAAGTCTGATCAGCAAAACCAACTCCACATGGGTCGACTTCACTACATGGCGGTCAGAGTCAACACATCTCATCTTAATCAGAAAGTAATGTAATCAAATATAATGTCTTGACAATTTCCCACTCATTAAACATTCATTCTCAGGCTTTGACCCAGGCCTCTAGGTCGGTGTAAACTCTCTGCTGAGGTAAAGTGTTGTACAGTGTACAGATCTTACACAGTCTCTCCCTCCAGTCTGTTATTAGTGTCACTTTCCACTTTTGCTTCCAGGTGAAGTACTCAGAGTAGCGTTTCTTGTCCTGTGCCAGCTGCTGCAGATGTTCCCCTAACTCCTCCACCGACGCAAAGTCATCCACGTGGATGAAGGAATGAGGAGGAGCCACGGCTTTGTAATGGCTCGGTGGGGGTCCCAGGACCACGGGCACCGCTCCAGCCATGTACGCGTTCCTCCACAGCTTCTCTGTGATGTAGTCACTGGCCACGGAGTTCTCGAACGCCAGATAGAAGTAGCAGCGAGATATGGTCGGCAGCAGGTCGCCAGAGGAGAGCGGCTTCTTGTTCCAGCCCCCGTAAACCTTCACCGGAAGCGTAGCGTTCAGCTTGATGTAAACTTTGCTTCTCGTGTGCCACTCCTTGTACTTGCTGACCACCCAGCACACCAGAGACTCCTTATTCAGAGAGCTGTCTTCCACCACCGGCGTTTCAGCCTGCTTTGCCAGCACCTCGCCATAAGGTACAGTGACGTCAGCGTTCCTTTTGTAGCTTATGGTGATGTTGAAGACATTTGCAAACTGTTTGAGATTTCGATTATTAGCAGGGGCCTCCAGGGACATCCACGCCCACCTCTGGCCCTTTGGCCGGGGCAGGGTCAGGGGCAGCTTCTGTCGGCCCTGCTCCAGCTCTCTGTGGTGGAAGACCACCACGTCTGCTGAGGAGAACAGGGAGCGCTGGTCCACCAGTCTACAGCCGGGTACGTGGTAGAGGTCCCAGCACACATCACCCTGCAGGCTGGAGCATTGGTTGAAGGGCCAGTGCCACAGCAGGATGGTCACGTTCCTGCTGCTGCTGTTTTGGACGGTGGAGGGATTATTGGAAGGCGAGCGTAAACGAGGCCATCCGTTGAAAAGACAGAGCAGCAAAAGACAGACCAAGTAGAGGAGAAGACACTTCTTTGTCGGTTTGTATAAGACCCCTTTACTATTAGCATCCTCCTGTCATAAATGAGAATAGAGAAGAAAAATAAACCAAACTTTTTCACATTTACTCACCTAGTTATCAGAATTTTGTAAATTTATTTCAAACTGGAACTCATTCCAGTCCATCAGTATTAAAATGAAGACTAACCATCACATGCTCCAGCACCAGCTCAGTCTGTGACTGTCATAAAAATGAAGCTGGTCTTTCCTATATAGAAAAAGAGAAAGGGGGTTAGTGAGGGAAAGCGTGTTAGGATCTGGACTAAATCAATGCATCAATGAAAACAGTTTATTAACTCACAACCAACAACACAAAACACTCCTTTGAAACTAAACAAAATATTCCAGGAGGAAAAAAGTTAGCAACAATGAATGGAGAACTAAGGAAACTAGCAAAAAAGCTAAGGCATAGTATTAACAAAACATGACTAGAGCGTGCCCGGGTATGGACAACGCGGCTAGAGCATAGCGTAACCAACATGAACAACGTGACTAAACAGAATTAGCGAGGGGTGCCAATGCACGTCTTATATGCAGCGCAACGCATGGCTAACATCAGCAACATGGGCTACAAAACAATGGGCTATGGCCTATGAGATTAACGCAATTGAGCACGTGAGGCTACATGGCTGACAAAACAAGCTAAGACAAACATGAATTAATGACGGGTGCCTTTGCACTTCTTACAGGCAGCACAACTAACAGGAGGCAGAGTCCTTCATATACCTGTATATAAGTGTATGAAGGGAGCAGAGGGCAGGCACAGGTGTGAGGAATTGAACTGATTGCCAGGAGTCTACTGAGGTGAGATGGAGTGGGCGTGGTCTAAAGCAGAGGCGTGGCCTGGTGAGGGAAACGCAGATTGGCTGGTAGAGCCGGCCCAGGATCATGACAAGCCCTGCCATTAATATCCATATTTCCATTAATAACACACCGGTGCTCTGAGGCATGACACAATCTGTGGAGCTCAGTCAAGTTTCACTCTACGGCACATACACAGCAGTCTAACGCGTCAGACAGTGGCATGAAGCCACACTGCTGCTAACAAATCTCCACCTTTTTCCTGAGCCTGCCTCCCACTACTCTTTCCCACAGCTTCATTGTGTGAATCAACTTTATTCCTCTGTAGATGCTGCAGTTCTGTGTGTCACCCATCCTTTCTAATCTCTGCTATTTCCTGCTCCACAACATCCACATCTCCCCCCCTTCTTTCCCTGTCTTTTCCTTATTCATCAGCTCCTCAGGATCCTCCCATCTTCTCTGTACACTCTGCTGGGTTGTTAGCACCTTTCCATCACTGTCTTTAATCACCCTTGTCTGTTGCACATCCTTCCCATCTCTGTCTCCTGTACAAGTCCTTCTCTCCTTCCTTCGTGTCTAACCTGTCATACAGCTCATCATAAGCTTTCTGTTTGGCCATTATCACCTCGCTCTTCACTATGCGCTGCGCTTCCTTGGACTCCTGTCTACTTCCCTCAGTCCTTTCTACATCCCACTTCCTTTTAGCCAACCTCTTTCTCTGGATGCAGTCCAATACTTCCTCATTCCACCATAAAGTGTCTTTATCTTCTTTCCTCCGTCCAGATGACACTGAACGCTGTGGTTCCCAGTCATCGGAAGCTCTTCCTCACCACCCAGAGCCTGCCTCAGCTTCTGCCTGAATTCCTCACTAGTTTCTTCATTCTTTAGCTTTCACCATTTGGTCTGTCTTTTCTCTCTTCCAGAGTCATCTTACACACCTCCATGCAGTGTTGTCTGGCTACACTCTCTCCAACCACCACTTTGCAGTCACTAACCTCTCTCAAATGACCTCAAATGGCATCGTACATATGATGCAGTCCACCCAGGTGCTCCTACCTCCGCTCCTACGTGACTCGGTGTTCCTCTCTCTTCTGGAAGTAAGTGACTACAGCTATTTCCATCCTCTTAGTAAGTCCACCACCATCTGTTCTTCTAGGTTCCTTTCCTTTACACCAAACCTGCCCATCTCCTCCTGATCACCTCTGGTCCCATCACCAACGTGCCCATTGAAGTCCGTTACAACCACTACCCACTCTCCTCTGGGGATGCTCTCTATGATCATTAAACTCACTCCAAAATCTCTCCTTCTCTTCTAACTCAGATACTTGTGGAGCGTACCCACTGACTACGTTCACTATCACCCCTTCGATTTCTAGCTTTAAGCTCATCACCCTGTCTGAGATTATTTTCACCTCTGGAACATTAACAAACTCCCCCTTCAGGATGACTCCTACCCATTTCTCTTCCCATCTACACCATGGTAGAACATTTTGTATCCTCCAATACTACGTGCTTTGCTGCCACTTCTTCTCCTGCACACACAGTACAGTACAGTACATCCATCTTCCTTCTCTCCATCATGTCTTCCAGCTCTCTGCCTTTCCCTGTCATTGTGCCAACGTTCAGAGTCCTTATTCTCAGATCTATGCTCCTGTCGTTCCTCTTCTCTCTCTGTACACAAACCCGTCTGCCTCCTCTCCTTCTTCGTCTAACAGTAGACCGATTTCCACCGGCACCCTGTTTGTTAACAGCATCGGGGTGGGGGTACGTTATTAACCTGGGCCTCGACAGATCTGATATGATATTTTTATGGACATCGCATATTCGTTTTTGGCAAGTTTTACGCAGGATGCACTTACTGACGCAACCCTCTCTATTTATCTGGGCTTGGGACCAGCACAGAAGTCACTGGCCTGCAACCTCTGTGGCTAGATTACACTCCGTTAAAGACTAAGGTAGATAAATATTAAGCGTTCAGACAGGTCATTTGTAAAAGGTGAGAAAATGATATTTCACTTGTGGTAGCATGTTTGTTTCTTTTTTTGAATTGTAAATTCTGAAGTCTGAAGTTCATGCTGCTTAGTTTTGCTTTTAATCTTAGATCACCAGCCAGAAGCTAGAAATGACACCGTGACTTCAGGTGTCAAGATTGTAATCTACCTTCTATTCTTTGGCAACTTTTCTCCTGCGCTCCAACAAAGATATTGTTCTCAGTAACTACTACAATAAATGAAAAATAAACATGAGGAAGAGACTGGGACCACAAGGCAGGAACTGATAAGCTCTGCTAAACCTTCAAAATGCGTTTAGGGTGTAACCATTTCCTCAGAATTTGTGTGACAAATAAAAAAACACATTTTATCATGAAGGTACATTCTTCTGTGAACACAAGTGAGAAAGATTTTCCTTCTTCCTCATAATGACCCCAATGAAGAACTATGGAGGAAATATTCTAGCTTTCTGAGTTTGTGGTGGGAGAACTAGTCGGGCTGGTTGGTGCTGGGCCCTCACCTCAGTTCCACCCAGCATCTCTGTGGATGCGAGCCAACCTCAATCAGGGAAGAAATCCCTGCAGACAAATTCACAAATATTTTATGTTAGCTAAGTAATTAACAGTGAAGTTTTGCATGAGCACAGTGCGGTTGATTGAGCATGTAACACCAGTACAAGATACGAGGCACCTGCAGTGCTTCACACACTTGTAGACAGATTAGTGGGCAGACTGACACAATCACGGCAGATTTCATTTAGAGAACACGCTGGAAGGCTCAATGACTGAGACGACCAATCCAGATCTGCTGGTTAGACTGGAAAAGCTGAAGGGGGTGTTGGCTGCTTCTCAAAGCCTGACAGGTGTGGTTGGAGATGTACAAAAACAGATACAGACGCATAGAAGAGGCAGAGGGGAGCGAGAGGGGAGCTGTGTGCTTTTAAAAACTGCAGGTGGATTGACGATCAAGAGTTATTCTCGTGGCCAGCGTGTGTTGAGCGTGAGGGTGAGTACAGATTTCAGTAACGCAGCCTCTGCACAGTGAGTGTGTGAGTGAAATGAAACGACTGAGCAATTCTTGTTACGCAGCAATTAAAGCCTCACGGTCATGATTTGGTTTCGATATTTATTCTGGCTTCGTATCAGTCCAGTAGAAATACTTGGACGTTATAAAACAGGGAGGAAAAGATGGCGGACAGAAAACCAGCGACGGCTGACGCCCCGAAGATTGAGCTCTTCGTTAAGGTAACCATCACTGTCCATGTGGAACTGACACACGAAGTCTGAGGTTTCCTTCTTAAAGAAACTATAAACTGACTTCTTTGTGTGTTTGACTACTTTCTTAACTAATATTTCTCTTTTGAGTCATTGTGAAACTGAAAAGAAGACTGTCCAGTTTGGAAGCATGTGTCCTGCCCTTTTCAGAATTCCTCTGCTTCCAACTGAGCCTCAGTAACGTCAGGCTGCAGTTGAACAGTGCAGAGTCCTGCAGGACTTCACAGCTAAGATACCAAAGTACCACATACAGTTTATATGCAGTGTTTTTGTTATTGGAATCTTTTTATGGAGCCTCAATCCTCTATTTAGAATTCCTCAGTTGTTAGTTTAGTTCAACTAGAACAGGCTTTACAAAAACAGCCTCATCAGCCTTGGGCAGTCCCAACAATTACAGCACTGGTGGCAGAACCAACATGCCAACATGTTGTCGTATTTGAAAAACACAGTTTCTTTTTCAGGATTGGAAAGTGTTTGTGTTTCTAACATAAAGTCTGTTTGTCTGTCAGGCCAGTGCAGATGCTGAAAGCGTGGGGAACTGCCCTTTCTGCCAGAGGCTCTTCATGATTCTTTGGATTAAAGGCGTGAACTTTACCCTCAACACTGTGGACATTAGGAGGTGAGGCCTCGTTTTTATTGCTTTACTTGGGTAGGGTTTGATGACTGGAGTGGAACAATACAAATGCAACTGAAAGAAACATCACAAAAATTCCTGTTAGATGTAATCTCACCAAAACTAAACCTCTTGTGCAAATGTCCCATTTATAACAAGACCATTGTGTTGCAATGTTTTTTATTGGCCCTTTTTGTAAAGTGTGACTGAGTCAGTGTCATAATAATAACACCTATAGACATATATATAGATCTGATTATTGGGAAACTTTGGGTTTAGAATGAATCCCATGCATATAGGAGGACTTGACTTCTGCACCTTAAAATGTATCTAAAGTAATTTGGAGCAAACTCCCATAAAACAAGTTTATTTCCAGATTATTTTGTTCATGTTTCATCATCAGACTAAATTTATAAACAAGCTTAATTTGTTGCCCACTGTTCTGTTGCAGGGCACCAGAGATGCTGAGAACTTTGGCTCCAGGCTCTCAGCCTCCTTTCCTCATCTACAACGGTGAGGTGAAAACAGACACTAACAAGATTGAAGAGTTCCTGGAGGAAACCCTCGCTCCACCAGAGTGAGTCCACTGCATCCCAGTGTACTTTGCTTCAAACCTAATTCTTCACTGGACCTGACTTCACATATGGTTGACAATGACAGGTATCCAAAGATGTCCTGCCGATACAAAGAGTCCAACGGTGTTGGAGAAGACATCTTCAGAAAATTCTCAACTTATATAAAGAATCCCATTCCTGCATTAAACAATGGTAATGACATCAGTTCAAAAATGAATTCTGAGAATTTTAGCTATCATACATTGCCACAAGGGGGAGACTGTGATCTGTATAATGCCTAACTGTCTTTCAGCGCTGGAGAAGAAATTTCTATCAACTCTGGTGCAGCTGAACATGTACCTAGAGACGCCTCTACCCTATGAACTGGACAAGAACCCTAACGCCACTGAGTCTACCCGCCTATACTTGGATGGTGACACCCTCACGCTGGCAGATTGCAACTTGCTTCCCAAAATCAACATTATCAAGGTAGAGTTCATCAGCACAATCACCAATAACCTCATTTGCACAGTAATATAAATCTCTTTCTTAATGTCTAATATGAGAAAAGACGTTTGCACAGCTTTTGTTAATGTCACTCTTTTATTATAGGTGGTGTGTAAGCAGTACCGTGACTTTGGCATCCCACCTGAACTGAAAGGTCTGACGCGTTACGTGGATAATGCCTATAAACAAGATGTGTTCCGCTACACCTGCCCAAAAGACTCTGAGATCCTCCTCGCTTACGGCCCTGTGGCCAAGTACCTGAACAAATAGATGCAGAGCATGAGAAAAAGCAAAAAACAACGGACAGTTGAGAGAAAGTGCAGGGATTGGAAGAAACAAGCTAAAAGTGCCTGAAACCTGTAAATCATTTATGTTTAATTTGTGTCAAAATGTTAATGGAATGTGCATAAAGAAAATTGTTTATAATTTTATGTTTAATAATAAAATGTTGTATAAAATGTTTTATTGTATACTAATAAATTTGGTTCTTATATGTATGGAACTGCAAAACACTACTTCAAAGCTCATATCTGTGAATATTATAGTTCTGCTGTCTTCCTTTTTTCAAATGTCTCTTTTTGGATATGCACAGTTTGTTTTTTTCACTTTCTGAGTCATTTAATTAGTTATGCATTGATGAAAATCAGGTGAAATAGCAACTGAGATGTTGAGATGAGACAGACATTTACTAATACTAAAACTTTCCACCACAATATAGAAAAAATGTGTCCAATATACACATACAAAATACAAAATATATAAAAACAAAAATAATTTTACCCAAATAAAATAAAACAACGTGGCAAATGAGTCTGATCATAAATCTCATTTTAAATCTGGGAGCACAAAATTAAGACAGCAGAAATATCCTTTTGTTGTCACCTGGTGCATTAGTATGTGAGTAGTATTTTAGGTTGAGCTACTTTATATACTTGCTTAAGCGATTTTTTGCAACACTGCAGGTATCATCCTTCTTCATTTATTTCTAAAACCTAACGTGTGTAGTTAAAAAACCTTCGTAAAATCCTGTAAACAGGAAAAGAACGATGCTCGTTTCTGATTGGACAAGCGCGCAAAACGTCACCAACACTATTGGCGGCCAAGGAAATATGGGCGGGGCTAATCATGTGACAATATACAGAAAACTTTGTTATCTTACGCGCTGACTTTGCTGCAGTTTTCGTTTAGCTATGTTACTAGATTAAATCGAACATGCCAGAAGTCCTCGACAAGTAAGCGCGCTGCCTTCTGTACACTCAAAATATCGTGGTGCTGGAATGGGAAGTTGACTTTTTAAATATTTATAGTAACTGTGAAGACGGCTAACCTCCGTCAACTAGCAGCTAGCTAATGTTGTTGTAGCCTAACGTTAAACAAAAGCTAACATTGCGACATGTAGTTAGTAATCGATGCAAACAAACTGTGAGGACAATTGATGTAGATACGCGTTTGCGAACTGTAGTGTTACAAATCACTGATGCTAATTGCAGAGAATGCTTCGTTTTTTATTATAGTTGATCCAAGTGAGGGAATAAAAACGCCACAGGGAGCGTTTTCCTATTGCTCCTAACAGCAGCACAGAGACGCAAACAAATAGCAGGTTGTCAATTCAGTCAGAGTCGCAGGTCCTTCTCCCTTTGTGTGATTATACGATTATGTCACGACTTTATTCATACCCTTATTTAAGATAAAACAGCGAGATGGGAAAATAGTGGCGACGAACAAAGGCTGAGTTAAAAGAGACTGCGTTTCCCAGGAGGTTTCCTGTGTGGATGTTTGTTTTCTATTGTGGCGATCGGCAGGCTACAAAGGGTTTTCTCCGTGTTAAAGCTCCCCCCCACACAAGCAAATCTACAATTTTGCATCAGTATTTCACACAAGATATTCCCATTCCCAGCAACGGATCCTTCCATTACGTGCGTCCTTATGTGGACTATAAACCAGTGCATCTCTGTGTGACTGTGGCAAAATATCAACTTATAGGTTTGATTATAGGCTTGCTTATGAGCATTGTTGTCTTAAAGGATGGACTGCCAGGATGATGGAGATGTGTGTGAAGGGGCAAGTTCAGTAAGTACAGTAACAAGCTAATCAGCAGTTGAATTTGTATTTTTAGTTATTATGATTTCTCAGAAAACTGACTTTTTGTTTTAGATACTGTTCACGAGCAAAAATGAAATCAGTGCACGGGTTCAGATGTTTGTAGAGGAGAGGATGCACAACACCATGGTATGGAATAATAACTCAATTGCTAACAGTGGTTTTGTTTAGTGTGGTTACATAAGTGAAGTAAAGTACATGTAATGTAAAAACATGCGATATCTTGCTTCCCTGGCTCTCTGGCAATCTAATAGCTGCTGGAAAGATGCTGGAGGCAGATGTGTTCCTCTCATGTTTAATGTTGTAACCTAAATTAAAGCTTGGTATTTATTGAATTGCTTCATTAGACACATTAGACACTTCATACTAAACATTTAATCCTGCTCACAATTAACGTAATATTTGTCTGAGAAGCGATCCTAAACACACACACACACACACACACACACACACACACACACACGCTTTTGCAGGTACACTGCCTTCTCATGTGATATATTATACTCTTGTCTGCCCTCTAGCTCACAGGTGCTCTAATAGGAGCTGCTGTGGCCGTTTGTCTTATTGGGATTGTTGTGCTCTTTCTTTACAGAAGATACAAACTTGCTCGTGAGTCAACTTCCTACTTGAGCTTTATGTTTTCGTTCTAATATAACAAAATATGTTCCAGCGTACACAAGGGGCGTGTAGAGAATTTGTGAACAGTCATACATAGTTATATCCTGAAAACTGACATGCAAATCACTTTGATTATGTACGACTGCTAATAAACAAAGCTGTAGACATCACATTACTCTGGAAGAATGCATAGATATGCACAAGATTTTCTTATCTGTTAATGACTTGTGTATATTTTGTTTTTGGTCAAGGTCAACAACAGCCTGGTGTGCCTCATTATCGATTTAGAAAAAGAGATAAAGTGCTCTTCTATGGAAGGAAGATAATGCGAAAGGTTCTTTCTTTTTTATTCTTTGTCTCTCACGCATACACAAACGTGTAATTTATTATGTATTCTAATGCTTTAAAGGTATTTCTACTATTGTCTCCTTCATCTAGTTTAATTACACTGAGAACACAAGGTTCTTTCCTGCAAAATAAACTTTAAACATTTAAATAATCATTTATTGATTATTCTTTGCAGTCTAATTGTTTAAACACATTATTTTTAAGGTCCAGACACTGTCTGCGATTCCTCCTTCATCCTCTACCTCAGTATCAAAGCAACCGCAACGCATACGTAAGAGAACCAAAGTTCTAAGTATAGCTCGCAAGTAAGTACTGGTAATATAAGTTTTTTAATATATTTGTTCATAATATTCATTGAAAAATTAAGGCTTGGCGTATTCATCCCTTTCTCTTGTCTTGTCCAATATAATTACTGGAATGTAATCAATCTCATTTTGTGTCTGTCAACAGAATCCTCAGGATCCGTAAAGACCCCCCCACCTTGCAGCCTAAAGAACCCCCTCCCTCACTGCTAGAGGCTGACCTAACAGAGTTTGATGTGCAGAGCTCAAACCTGCCCTCTGAGGTGCTTTACATGCTAAAGAATGTCAGGTAGATAAACATTTCTCTTTTCACACAAATTTAACTTTCCCATGTTTCCCCTGATTTCATGACGTGTGTGTTGTACAACCTGTTGTAGGGTCTTAGGTCATTTTGAGAAGCCAGTGTTCTTGGAGCTGTGTCGCCACATGGTATTTGTTGAGTTACAGGAGGGTGAAGTTCTGTTCAAGCCAGGAGATGATGATGACAGCATCTATGTGGTCCAGGATGGTCGACTTGAGCTCTGTATCCAAGAGAATGTATGTAGTTAGAAATTTTTTTCACACAACCTTAATATGAAGTCTTTTCTTTTCCTCTTTCTTTTGTGAGACAGTTTTAAGCTTTTCAGTCTTTTTCAATATATATGTTTGCCTTTTTGTGTTTTTTTAAGGATGGTACAGAGCCAGTTGTGAAGGATGTGCATGCAGGGGACAGTGTCCACAGCCTGCTCAGTATTCTGGATATCATCACAGTAAGCTTCTCGTTTCTCCTCTGTCTGTACTTAACTATAGCTTCACTGCTTCTATTCTGTGTCTCGTTTCACTTTTCCTCATAGTTAATACTTATACACATGTTGTTTAGAAGCAGTTCTTCTTCTACCCTTTATTCAACTGAAATTGTTCATGTATTGGCCTTACTGTATAAGTTGTTCAAGGCTGTGTGTGTAACCACCACATAAAATCCCCTTAATTTTAAACACTGGAAATTCTAGGAAACAACCTAATATTGATAGTAAATGATTTAGTGCAACAAAAGAGAAACAGCAAATGATGAGATTTGTTTGGCTGTAAAACCCAGTTAATCTGAGTACATTATTAATATCGATTAAAAATAAAAACAGCTGCTAAAGCTAAAGATTGTATTTTATGCAAATGGAGGAAAATGTTTTTCTATAGATATTTGTAATGAGGTGTTTTTTAACTAATCCTTCCCTTCTGTGTTTGACAGGGTTACCCAGCTCCATATAAGACTGTGTCAGCACGGGCAGCAACTCGTTCCACCATCTTACGTTTACCTGCGTCTGCCTTTGAGTCCGTTTTTAAGAAATACCCAGAAACGCTTGTTCGCGTCATTCAGGTAACTGCTTTTTACTCTAAACATTTAAGCTTCCCTACTGCTCACAGCCCTTAATAAAACAGACACTTGGTCTTATTCAGATGTAACTGTAATCTGATGAATAATATGTTCTGCTCTGTTTAACCCAGTGTTGGTTTTGTGTGTTGCAGATAATCATGGTGCGCCTCCAAAGAGTCACCTTCTTGGCATTGCATAACTATCTGGGCCTAACAACTGAGCTCTTCAATCCGGTAGGAGGGAAATTAATTAGCGCACACATAATTGTGTGTACACATACACTATCACACCTAGAGGCTCCTACTGAATACCTAAGCAACACTGGTTATAAATTTGTTCATAAACAAGCAAAGAAAGCCAAATACACACTCGGCACCAAACAAGCAAACTAATTTCACACAACATTAAGCACAGTCTCATAGTTCATTCCTTCACAAAGCCCAGTGAAAATTATGAACATTATTACAGCACCCCCGCAGAAGATGGGAAGAGCAGTAACCTTAAACCTGACTTCCATCGGACCTCATACTTACCCCAAAGTATAGTGTAAAGGAAAAAATTAGATACTATTAAATAAACATATGTCACAATTTTTCTAATGGGTATTTCTGTGTATGTCAGTGTAATGTTTTCATGTTTAATTTATTAATCTGTTCCATATGTGAATGTTTTTCTTTCAATTGATAGGAGAGTCAGGCCGTACCCTTGTCTCATATAAATGGTGTCTTAGGGGAGGCAAACTCGGCGAAGATGAATCGACGTCTGCACTTCCAGGATGAGTTACCGTCTGTCAACGTTGATCCCAGTGCTGAGACAGGTTGCATAGTCATACACAATTCTTAAAATCAAAATTAGGTTTCAGAACATGATTCAGTGTTAATATGTCACCTACAAACAAACAGATGGCGTGAAGGACATCATCAGAAAGCAGCGATCCACTTCCATGCCCACCGACCCAGGTGAGTCACTGTCTCTGACATGAGGGAGCACCAAATGGCAGATCTGTCTGCATTATGTCCTGCACAGATCTGATCAAAGCAAGGCCACACACCTACTGTGACTCACAGTCACACCTAACAATCATGGTCTTTGTCCTTACAGGTAATGACTTAAACATGGTTTGTGAGCGAGCTCGAGTTGCTGTTGATGATGCTCCATCCAGTCCAGTCACATATAGAGTAAGACCTCCTGACATGTTTGCACATGAACCCAGAGGTTGGCGGTTTAATATGCGGCTCCGCTGACTCTACTTTTTCCGCTTTGCTTCATTTGTCACTCTTTTATCCCTTTGTTGTAGTCTAATCTGAAGAAGAGTGTGACAATGCTGCACACACCTTCCGAAGTGTTTCACTACACAGACGGTGGGGGGCACGGTGATGCCATCCGCCTCAGCAAGAGCAGCACGATCCTACAGGCAGCAAAGAAGGACCTGCTGGGAGTCATCCAGCTTCAGGTGAGAGGTCATTTATCAGACAATAACCTAAACTGACAAAGATATTTCAGGACTGTGTATCTGTAAGAAATGTGTCAGACTGTATGACAAACAAAGCATATAATCTGTCTTTGTGTTCTGATAAGCAGATATTCAAATTTTTTCCTGCTGCAGGATCCCAGCTTGCTTGAGGGCAGGGTGACTCTCCATCATGTCAAAGCTGGTTCTATGGTGTCTCGTCAAGGAGACCAGGTTAATACAGCAGCATAAGAAACAGCTTTCAGGCGGTAAACTCTCAGACTCACAAATCTGTTCCCATCTCTCTCTTCCCTTGGGCTTTGTAGGAGGTGAGCATCCAGTTTGTGATATCTGGCCTCCTCCATGTTTACCAGCGAATGATCGACCGTGAGGAAGACACACGTCTGTTTGTTACGCACCCCGGAGAGCTTGTCGGCCATCTTGCCGTCCTGACCGGAGAGCCTCTGATATTCACCGTGCGAGCCCAGCGAGACTGCAGTTTCCTGTCAATTTCCAAAACCCACTTCTACGAGTCAGTCATGTGAAAGCGTATTGCACACATCAATGCACAGTAATGCACTGTGGATATGTAATGTGTTAGGGTTCTGCTGTATAAAGACAAAAAACTGTACAAACAAAAGGTTCAAGGGTAAAGAAATGCCAGTCTTAACTCATTTTTGATGAAATATGTAGTTAGGTGTTTTGTAGAGATGTAGGCGAGTTGAAAGAAGAGCGCTCAGAATGTCGTTGTGCTTTGTGGACTTTCTTCCCAGGATAATGCGTGTGGAGCCCAAAGTAGTGCTGAATGTCGCTCACACAGTGGTTAGAAGGATGTCATCTTTTGTCCGGCAGATAGACTTTGCTCTCGACTGGATGGCTGTGGAAGCCGGCAGAGCCATCTACAGGTATTTGTGGGGTGATTGTTAAAAGGCAGTTCTGAAGTGAAGTAAAGCATTGATACGGTCAAAACGGGAAAATGTCAGCTCCTTTTTTGAAGATTTCAGCAAAATGGACACAACTGCTATCTTGGGTTGTCTATTTTTCAGGCAGGGAGAGAAATCAGACAGCACTTTCATAGTGCTGAGTGGTCGCCTGCGCTCTGTAATTATGAAGGAGGACGGCAAGAAGGAGCTGATAGGAGAGTACGGACGTGGTGACCTGATTGGAGTGGTAAGCACTGTGATAACGAGAGGAAAGGCTGATGGCAGAGACTTTGAAAAGTAATCATATGTTTACTCCTCTCACATCTTCCTAAATATTAATATCTATAGGTTTACCACACATTCCAGGGCTGATTGCATTTTTTGTTCTAGTTTGAGAGTCTCGGTTACACGTCACATTGTTTGTATTGACTGGTGTATCTGGTCTCTAACATAGATTCTAATAATACTTTGCTGGAAGCTATGGTAACCTGGAGGAGGTAAGCTGTCTTTGCAGCTCCTGTGATGAGAGGAAAAGCCTTGTTATAAGAGCGGCTACCATTCACTGGGGTGACGTCAGCTCTAAATGATTGAAGGGATCTAATTTAAGACATTCTTTTTTCTTTTATTTTTATAGTGCAAATTCACTACAGAACTGAACAAAATATTAAGGTCTTTAGTTGAGCTGTGAGCGGTACAAGTCTGAGAAGTGACATATAATTAAAACCTGATCTGACCTTAAACCAGCCATAGCCTCAGGTGATTCTAGGAGGTTGTCATAAATGTATCTGCTCCAGCTCATAGTGCGACTTGAGATTGAGAGGCATTTATTAAAACACTGCTTTAATTATTTTTATTAAATATGTTTAGAACTAAATAGAAGAGGCCTGTTTGCAGGTGGAGGCCCTGACCCGTCAGAACCGAGCCACCACGGTGCACGCCGTCCGCGACTCGGAACTGGCCAAGCTACCGGAAGGTGCCCTCAATTCCATTAAGAGGAAGTTCCCTCAGGTAGAGAAAGTTACATGTGGCACGCGTGAACAGCAGTGTGATTTCCAAACACTTTACTTAAGCATTACGTTCGATCTCAGGTTGTCACCAGGCTGATCCACTTACTCGGACAGAAGATCCTCCAGCAGGTCAACGGTCCTTTGACAGGTGTGTGTCTACAGTATGTGAGCTGTCCCACTTTTATACTGTGGAGACTGTGTTTCTAAGTCCTGTCTATCAGCTCGCAGTTTGGCCCTCCACACTCCAGGCAGTCAGTGGGATGCAGGGAACCGAGCCTCCAACCTCTCCACCGTGACGGTCCTGCCGGTGTCAGAGGAGGTGCCGCTCACTGCCTTCACCCTGGAGCTGCAACATGCACTCCTTGCAATAGGTAAAAAATATTTGAAAGGGTTTATGTAGTCCTATATATTCTCATAGACGTTCCCTTCTTTTATTGTTCTTTGCCAAACGCCAGCAAGATGTTCCCTGTTTGATTTCAAAAGCTCTTCAGAGCAGCCTGTACTTTGAGAAAACTCCCTGGAGCACCTGTTTTTCTTAGCAGCACTTTAAGACATGTATCCTGCCTGTGTGAAGTGTATGCAATCAACTGGCTCTAATGATCCGATGTGATCTTTCACACAGGCCCCACTCTTCTTCTGACCAGTGATATTATTAAACAGCGACTTGGAGCTGCAGCTCTAGACAGGTGCGGTATTATGAATTAGATAAGTCATATCCCATCAGTCCACCTTTTCCTGTTTCCTGCAGCTGTTTGGCCAAATTTATTTTCACTTTATGCATCAGTCATTAAATTCAGTTCAAGTATGCCTTTTTGGCACAAGAGGGAAATGGATCCACCGTCTGCTGCCAGCTAGTCAATGCCTTCTGTCAATAATGGACTCCTTTCTTTGTCAGTGTCCACGAGTACCGTCTGTCCAGCTGGCTGGGCCAACAGGAAGACATCCATCGCATAGTTCTTTACCAGACAGACTACACCCTGACCCCGTGGACACAGCGGTGCATCCGTCAGGCTGACTGCATCATCATCGTGGGACTAGGGGAGCAGGACCCGGCTGTTGGGGAGGTGAGGTTTTAGGTGTAGTTTAGAGAAGGAAGAGGTGAACTAATGGTAGCCATGATGTACAAGCCACTAGGAAATAATTTTATTTGGGATGTGTTTTAATAGGAGACAAATACTGTTTATGGCACAGACAAACACATCAAGGTTTTGTTATATGCAGAGCTTCTGTGGGAAAAATCATAACTAAGCTCTTGTTCAGTATGCACTCTGTTAGGAAAGAGTCGGCTGTGTGATGTCACATCATTATGCTCTTGAATCATGGTTATAGTTTGACTCCTGGGCATATGGAAGGAATGAGTGGATGAATGCTGTGAGAAGGAGGTTAGAAAGGAGGTGTAGGTCCAGCTGATGGAGAGGTAATTGCCTTCACAGGGAAAATGGGCAAAGAAGAGAGAGGAATGTATCCTTATTTAACAGGACATGGTTGGAGAAATGGAAAGATGGATCAATATTTGCTCAGGCCCAGAATGAGTCATAGCTCTGTGTTGATTTTATCTTTCTGGGCACATTCACACACAGACACCCTCTCACCTTGCACATGCACTACGCCTTTAGTAGAAGGCCTGGCAGCTACGTAGCACGTATCACCTTCCTGTCTGACTATTAAGTTTTTGATTAGAATGCCTAGACACGAGTGCTTTAGAAACTGGGTCAGATGGAAAATTGCATTAAACTTTAAAATCGAATACAGCAATAATAATAATAATAATAATAATAATAATAATAATAATAATAATAATAATAATAATAATAATAATAATAATAATAATGTGCTCTTAATGATCGTCTTTATGCCAAAAATAATAATAATTATAAATAGTACTTAAAGTTTAACCTTGTGGAATTTATCCTTAAAAAAATTAAGCTTTTTTTATATACCTGTACAGTTGCTGATGTGATGTGATGTGATAAAATGGTCTCTAGTGGCGAATGTGTAGTCTTTCTTTCCCCCTAATTCCATTTTTGCAGGCACTAGCTGCTCTGACTAAGCGTGGAGTCTAAAATGTTGCGAACATCTGTTCTTGTTTCCTCTCTAGCTCGAGCGTATGCTGGAAGGAAGTGCGGTGCGGGCCCAGAAGCAGCTGGTTCTGTTGCACAAAGAAGATGGTCCTCAGCCCAAAGGCACCGTGGACTGGCTCAACATGCGGAGCTGGATTTCCAGACACCTCCACCTCTCCTGTCCCCGCAGGGTTTTCTCTAAGAGGAGCTTGCCCAAACTGGTAGAAATGGAGCTGCTTTCTGATGATTTTATAATTCGTCTAATTCCTCTTCATCTTACTCCCATTTGCTACATTCACCACAGTATTTTCCGTGTTGTTCAGTTGGAGCTGTACCAGCGTGTGTTTGCGAAGCCAGCTGACCGCCACTCTGACTTCTCGCGCCTGGCTCGAGTCCTCACAGGCAACGCTATTGCCCTTGTTCTGGGAGGAGGAGGTGCCAGGTAACGCCCACACTCCTTCATATATTCATACTTGATATATGGTGCTTTTTTGGGAATCGAATGGATGGATCTAGTAATTGTTGGAGCCTCAAAGCTTTTTGTTCTTTTAATCCTTAAGTAGTAAATGTTATTCATTTGTTCTTCCTCCTGTTCAGGGGTTGTTCCCAAGTGGGGATAATGCGAGCAATCTGTGAGGCTGGCATTCCAGTGGACATTATTGGAGGCACTTCTATTGGCTCCCTGATGGGGGCACTGTATGCTGAAGACCGCAGCCACAGTCGCATGAGGATCAGAGCCAAAGAATGGGCAATGGTGCGGGCAGCAAAACAACATGACACTAGCTTTGTGATAAACCGAAATCCAAAACATGGATTTTTTCTGCTCGTGATTAATAGTCCTTCCCTCTTTCTCTCTTTTTTCTCATCCTTTGCTGTGACAGAAATGTGGGAAGGAGCATTTAACATATATAAGTTAAACTTAGAATGTATCTTTGGCTCTTAACATACCAGATGCCTCTTCCTTCTGGCACTAATTGCTGTATTTAATTGGTTTTAACTCAGACACCTTGTGACCTTGAGTAAACATCTTGAGGATGTTACATAACATCATGCAGCACTCCTAATGTCCTGCAGTCTGTATTCACGATTTTCTCTAATATTTGTTCAAATAATTGAGATAACTGTTTAATTGGAATTGTTTAGATTAGAAAGAATGGGAGCCTTTCTCAGTTGTGTTGGTCTTTGTTTTCTTCTGTAGGAAATGACATCGGTTTTTAAGAAGGTTCTGGATTTGACGTATCCAGTCACGTCTATGTTTTCGGGTGCTGCTTTCAACTCCAGCATCAGCAATGTTTTCAAGAGTAAACAAATTGAGGTGAGTGAAGTTGCTTACAAAGAATCAGACATGAGCAGGGATTAGGGAGAACGGGGGTGTGGGTGGCGGTGGTCAGATGTTTGACTCTTTATTCCTCCTGGGCCACATCAGATCATCACTAAACCTGCCTGCAGAGTGATGATGGCTGTGATTAGCAGTCTTATTAATGTTGTGTACACAGGACCTTTGGATCCCGTATTTCAATATCACAACTGACATCACTGCCTCCACCATGAGAGTACACACTGATGGTAGGTTCAGTTTCCCATTCATCTTGTTACTTTGGCTTCTGCCTTTTATTAAACCAAGGCTCTGATGAATATCTGCCACTTTCAGCCTCTGTTCTTCTATTATTCTTACTCATGAGTTTATTTTAATTGATGGGTTGCTTGTTTGCTCTTTCAGGCTCTCTGTGGCGCTATGTTCGTGCCAGCATGTCTCTGTCCGGGTATCTGCCTCCTCTTTGTGACCCCAAAGATGGACACCTGCTTATGGATGGAGGCTACATCAACAACCTGCCTGGTCTGTGTTTTTAGATTTAATAGTTCATCCTTTCCTCGTCATGCCTTCCTACTAATGTGATCTATTTACTGAGCTGTGTTTGTACATTTTATTTTTTAATCAGTGAGTTTGAGCGTTCATTTTTTTCTTTGTTTTTTTTTCTCTACAAAACCTCTTTCCCCCGGACATCTCCTGATTTCTCAGCTGATGTGGCCCGCTCCATGGGGGCCAAAGTGGTGATAGCTATTGACGTGGGAAGCCGGGATGAAACCAACCTCACTAATTATGGCGATTCGCTCTCAGGATGGTGGCTGCTATGGAAACGCCTCAACCCCCTATCGGAGAAAGTAAAGGTAATGGATTGATTAAAAAATAAGGACACAACATACTGTGTGTGATGTGTTTTAAAAGCCAACAAATCCAATGAATATCAATGAGAATATTTTTGTTTCTTAGTGATTCACTTCCTCCTTCCCGGTCTCAGGTGTTGAACATGGCAGAGATTCAGACTCGGCTGGCCTACGTTTGCTGTGTGAGGCAATTGGAGTCTGTGAAGAGCAGCGACTACTGCGAGTACATCAGACCTCCAATTGACCGATACCGAACGTTGGAGTTTGGCAAGTTTGATGAAATTGCTGTAAGTTTAAAGTCGGATTCAGAATCAGAAACAGCGTTTCTCAATTCGCTTCCTCTGACTTGTTTCTTAGCTCTTTATTTTACCCCTAACCACAGCAGAGTTGTGTGTGTGTTTTTGTTTGTGCGTTGTAGGAGGTGGGATACCAGCACGGCAAGACCGTGTTTGATGTATGGAGTCGCAGCGGCGTAGTGGAGAATATGTTGAAAGACAAACACCAGGAGTTCCACAACACTCAAAGCAAAAACAGTGTAAGAATGAAAATAGGGACAAGCGTATGGGAATGCTGTGAGAGACTGTATATTTCCAGAATATCATTAGGGATTGTTCAAAGCAGAGAAACGAGAAACTACAAGGACGTTAGGCTTTTAAATCTGTTAAACATCCTCATGAGTAACGACAAACACACTCCGTGAATATTTATTTCACTGCTGATGCGGTTGTTTTGTATGAGCTGCATTCTCCCATTATCATTGTTTCTACAATGTATCATCAGTCTCTGAAGCAGTTCCCTGTTGCCAGTGTCATATATTAGGCCTCGGGCGACGCTGCTAAGTAATTACATTAAAACAGAACTGATTCATAGTTTCAAAGTACAGAGCAACAGATATGCTTTACACCAGATGTATCCTTCAGCTAAACAAGGAAATGGATGAATAGAATGAAATATTTACCCGCAGCCTGAGTGTCGATGAAAATGTGAAGAAGAGTTGACTCTAAAAGGAGTCGTATGGGAGTCAGCCTGGAGCAACCAAGCAGGTCGGGTTGCAAGTAATGTTTAAAGCAGTTTTATAAGTAAATCCAGCTCACGTTATTTAAAAATAGTCACCCCACATAGGCGTTTAATAAGAGCCTTGTACATTTACAGATGCCACAGCAGGGTATAACTATCAGGGTAAATTATACATCTGTTCCTGTGATCTACCCGACATTGTACAGTACTGTATGTTCAGCTGTGCCACACAAATGCAGAACTAAAAACAGCTAGTGACAGAGTCTGGAGAAATCGAATATAGGTACAGATTAGATACGTATGAAGAAAAAAATGCCTCAAACAATTTCTTCCCCTCCTGTTCACGTATTCACCCGTGAGTCGCCTGCTGTAGCCTCAGCACAGATGAGGCGTTGTCTGTCAGAGGCCAGTTGGACAGTTGGGCTATGACCTCACTAATCACTAACTGCCACTTTATTTGATGCGTTCTTTGTTTTAGGTGGTGACGTGTCCCAATGCCTCCTTCACTGACCTGGCAGAAATTGTGTCACGAATCGAGCCTGTCAAACCGGCTGTGGTGGATGGTAAAACAGAGCACTCTCATCATGAGCCACGCCTGTGATTAGGAGCTACACGTCTAAAATGCATAATTAGACACGTCTCGCTTTGATCTCCCTGTTTATGACCTGTCTGTGATCTATCGCTTGTCAAACTGTTCTGTTTGGCTTCTAATGTGCACATTTCTGCCTGTCTGACTCATTCACCTGCAACACCCACTTTGATTTGTCACCTCTTCTGCTTCCATATATTCCAACCTCTTCACCCACAATGTGCCTCTTTTGCTCGCTCCCCTTCAACCCTTCCCTTCGGCAGAGGAGTCTGACTACCACACTGACTATGACGAGGAGGCGGCAGAGAGCGCCCTGTCTGACATGGAGCTGTATCGCTACACTGAAGGGGAGGAGATTTCTGACACGGTGCGAATCTATAGGTTTAGGAGTTGACATTATAAAATCTAAAAATTGCAGCACTTAAATAGAAGCTGTCTTTTAGGGGTGTCTAAAACAAGCATGGTAGCTTTACCTCTAGTGTTTTATCACATTGGGATTGATTTTTATATTTAACAGACTTGAGGAAAGTGATGGGTTTTTGTTGGCCATTGTACAAAAACACATTCAGGTTCATACTGGACTCAGGCCAGTTAATGCTGTAGTGATTAATAATATCATAAAATAACGTATATTTTAAAATTAATTGGAACCAACTGAGAAGCAGTTTAATTTGACTACAATCATATATTTTAGTTATAGCAGAAGCCGGGTTCCAGGGAAGTTACAGGGCTTTGACTTTGAGGGAATTTTAAGGGCTTTTTTTCTTGACCACTTTCATATCAATAATTAACATGGAATTACATCATCACTTACCATTTGAGAGTTAAATAGAATAGATAAACATAGAGCAACTTCTTAATTTGTCTTAGATTTTTCAGCTTTATAGTTATTAAAAAAGAATAGTGAGGTTATATTTGATGTAAATATGATCAAATCTATAAAACGTTGGTGGAACAGAAACTGAGAGAAATGTGAGATTCCTACGGTATTAACTCTTGGTGATGTGAATGTTCTAAGCAGAACATGAGTCATCATCATTTAAGCATCATCACTGGGCTTTAAACAGGATTAGCTCTGTTTTTTTAAGTTTTGTCTTAATTGATCAGCTGGTTATTCACCTGCCTCTAGTGCTTTATACACAACCTGGACTAAAGAGATAATTAGTGAGAATTGATTTGAGGCAACGCAGGTCGTTAAAGGAGCATCTGGAGAAAAACTTTATTTAACCTGGAGACTGTAGCCAATAACCTGAATAAAGCCCACTCAGAGGTAAAGGCAATAAATTATTATTGTTCTGTCAAAGGAGTATATTAACATGTAACACTGCACAAGTACCACATGGTTTTATAAAATGTGTTTATTACTGCACGGTTATATTTGTTCTTCTTACATCACATGGTTTTAACATTAATTTGGTGCTACTGTAGCAAGTGAGCATTCTAAATAATTTTTTCTAACATGAGGAAATAATACGTTTCTTGAATTGAGAGATTTACAGTGCTTTAATGAAATTACACAGACAAACGAGAGGCTGCATCATTATCATGCGCCGCTCCTTCATTGTAATGTGATTAAATGTGTAGAATATCACTCTGATAGAATGTCATTTAACTCCTCGCCTCCTCGCTGATGCAGAACCTCGCCTCTGATTCACAGGACGAAGAGCCGGAAGGGAGGCGTGCGCGACACACTACCTCACAGAGCGGCGGTCGCCCTCAGGCTGCTTCTCTCACTGACAGCCTACCGGACACGCCGCCAAACCACGAAGTCCAGCCCAGTCAGTCCGGTCGGGGAAGACTGGTCTAGTTTACTCAGACGAAACATCCACATTTAACCCAGCTGTCTTTACCACATTTAACCCTACACTCTCTAATTATCACTTTGCCCTCTGACCTGGCCTCTAGTTTATTTACCATTAAAAAGACATCACCTCCATAATAATTTAAGGCAGAAGTACTTGGGTTTGGAGCAGTGTCACCTCCAGATGCCACAGTAAGCGTATTACATCACCAGAAATGCCTTTTCAATCTGTTCACTGATTAGTAAATGGAATAAGCCTTTAAGACGCAATGAGACCTGCAAGCTTGGCACAAGACGGTAACATTCCACCAACAGATGGAGAACTTCATCCTTTTTAATTCAACCCTTTCTTCTCTCCATTTGTTGGCGCCTTTTAGAGCATTTTGGGAGGTTAAAGCGAAACGAATTGAGCCTGAACTTGACGTGCTTGACTTTGGAACAGACGCGTGAACCCCGTGAACTCGGCCTTTGTAATATGCAGCTCGCGTCTCCACTGCCGTCCCGGCCAGCGTTGAAGGGCTGTGAAGGGGGCTGTTAGATTCAGCGCCGTCGTTTCTGCCTGATAGCAAGGAAAAATGTTCATCCTAGAGTTCAAACATCACTAATATGCATTAGGTCATTGAGTGTGAGTGTGACCAAAAAGCTTCAGTTTTTAGTGAGCAAACTCAGCTAACACTGTAAGTGGAGCAGACCATTGTTCTGTAACTGATGTATTACAGGAAGCTTGAAAGGAAATGTGACCCTACCCTTAATGCTTCACACTCAGACAAATTCAGGTACAGGTTAGTGGTACCTACTTCAAAGACCCCCCCCTCCTTTCATCTGTTTTCTGGCTTTAATCTATGACACAGATGGAGCAGGTGACCCTGTGGAGCTGCTGGGTGATCTCTAAAGCTGCGTGTCCCAGTACAGTTTGTGTATGTTTGCTATTTGCAGCACCAGGCCAGTTCTTCACAGGAACAAGTTGCTACACAAATGATTTGGCTTGTCATGATGTGTTTTTTCCCCCTGTGATTAAAAAAGCAACAACATTTATAGCCTTCCGATAAAATGACCAGGTTTGTGTAGCACATATTTATTCCGTCCAAACAAGTGATTAAATTCCATATTTAAGCCAAGTATGTTTATGATGATGATCTAACCTACATAATTGATAACTGGACGATCATTCCATATTGTAAATGCAGCACATTGCACATGTAAACAAACTAATCATAATATTATAGGGTACAGTCATAACACTGTACTGTTAAGTTTTGATTTGTTGTATGTTTATAGTTTTTCCAAATAGCTATTTTCTAAATTAACAAGTTCTTACATTGCAAAGATGTGCATTGTTTTATAACTGACTAACCATTCAAAACCCAAAGATGTACACGAAGATGAACATGTGCGTTTTCTGGCGTTTCCCTACTAACATGTTGCTGCTGACACACGTGTACAGTACCTCTCAGCAATGCTTCATCAATGCAACCTTTTTAGTTTGGTTCTTGGACGTGAGCTTTTACAGGAAGCTGCAGTCGTCACTGTTGCTGGTGCTGCAGCATCTACAGCCTCATTGTATGGGCATCCCATAGTCCGAACACATGTATGAGTAAAGTCAGACTGATATGTGGACAACAAAGCTTGCGATGACCTGTATGGTAACAACCACTCTGATGATGGTCAGTACATAGTAGAGACTATGATGCACTTCTGACGTCAGGTACTTGTCTATATTTGAGATTTTGTTTGTTTTTTACTAATAAACCACTTATTATAATGATGCTGTTCTTCATGTGTTTCAGTTACATTTGTTTGTTCTGCTCATTATAATGCTATGATGCTATAACATTTGATTTCTGTCTTTGTGGTACAGTTATTGAGCAGGATACGGGTTCACTAGCTTGCAGTCACTGTGTGAAGCTGGATCCACAAACCTTTTTTAACAGGTTACTAGGAAATTGCTCATGTCAAGTTCATAGTGAGTAATGTTCCGTCCATCAAACAGACCACGCAGCTCGCTGTATTTCCAGTTACCTGAGAGACAGAGCGGCTTGTGGACCACGAATCACAGCAGTGTCTGCAGATCTAAATGGTTTTAGTGTCGTTTTCTGCTCACTGCTTTTGCCTGCACACTTCAAATGAGATCGGTTAATGACGAGCACCTCTGTAAATGAAACTTAATTAGGAAAAATAAATAAAATATGCGGCCACGGTTCCACTTGGTGGCCTGATTATAAAATCCCCCTCAGTGGGAGGACGCAGGGCTCAACGCTGGGGTTGGTGATTATTCAACCTGCTTTTGTTTTCTGTGTGAAACCCTGCATGAAGAAGTTTATTCCTAGACAGAGGAGGAATAAAAAGCACGAAGAAGAAAACCACATACATAATGCACACACACACACAGCGGTGGATCATACTGCAGCGGATAGTTAATACCACTTTATTGATGTGTCCTATAATGAGCTTTATCAATCTCCCCACCTCTCTGGGGACAACAGGCTTACATCAGCTAATTAATGAGCGCACGGAGGGGGAAACCAGGTCACACGAGGTGCCAAGAGACGTGGATGAGAGGAGAATAAGTAGAAAAGTGATCGATAGATGACAGGGAAGGAAGGCGGTCAATGGGTGCAGCTGCCCAGGATATTAGAGTCCTTTCACAGAACAGACAAGGTCGACAGTGAACAAGCGAAGCTGCTGTTGAAGACACCGACAGCAAAACGCAGCGAGGGGACGATTTTCTCATAGCGAGTCCACTGAAACGCTCCACAGCCTCCCGTTCTATATGTTTGAAATATGTATCTCTCCATCTACTGTATAATTGATGGCGCTGTGTTTTCCCATCTTCCCCCCGGCTTTGCCTCCTCTCATCCCTCTTTCCTTGACTGCAGGCCTTTCACAAAAATGGGAACGAAATGGGTTTAAACAGGTAAGTAGGTCACACATTGTAGTGATTGTACCTCAGTGACGTGGGAACACAAATAGGGTTTCAGCTCTGCTCACTTTTACAACATGAAGATAATAACATGTACTACATGTATCTGACTAAACTACCTCTACATTTTATGTCTTGGATGTTCAGGCTTCCAGTCTCTGCAGCACCAGGCCACTGTGAGTGGCTCCAAATACAGCACCGAGACGAACTTAAGATAAAACAGTGGTTTTGACTGCAGGCTAATTTATGGGCAATGTTTTATTGCATGTAATCAGTTTTATGCACAATTCATGTTCTTATCATTTATGAAACAAAGATGCCTTCTCTCTGCTTCAGATGTGGATTCCTGCTGGAGACGGGCCTTGTTTGAAACCATTCGACTTAGTAGTTCTGCTGGCAACACACGAGATGAATTCAGAGCAGAGAGAAGTGTAAAGTGCAAAAGTTACAAGAGTATAGATTTTAATATCAGTTCATGCTTTAGGTTACTCTGTAAAGTACATATAATAGATTCAGTAAAGGTCCAAGTCTTCCTCAGCTCTAGTCTGAGTACGTTGGTGCAGTAGACGCTTCCGTTGTCGCCTTTTTTCCTGGTTTTGTGTCTGCTTTAGTGCGAGTCAGTTGATCACGGCCTCGGGCCCATACAGGATGCAGTGATGAGACGAAAATGAGACTATCCAGCACAAACGCAGCCAACGTGCGACGCCTGCTTTCAGCCTTTTCATCAGTTATTTCATGTGGGCCCAGAGTGATGATTCATGTTCTGCTTTACATAACACACACACACACACACACACACACACACACACACACACACACACACACACACACACACACACACACACACACACACACACACACACACACACAGCGTTTACAGTAAACACGATGAAGCATTTAAATATTAAATACACACAACCTGAGCTGCTCTTGTGCAGAGAAGCCACTTCAGCACCTTCGTGTTTCACGCTGTCAAAACACTCATTCACGCTCTCAGTCAACGACCTCTGATTAGCACACACAATATGCACACGCCTCCAACCCACCTGTGAGCGCACTGTAAGGGAGACAATACAGGACAATACAGGCTGACACACAATGAAATGAAGACAACTTATTGGACCTATTTGCAAACACGGAGGGTTCAGGCCACACTCTCACCCTCCTGCATCATGATGACAGAGTTGATCACAGAATAGTAAGTGTATCAGAGTTTTTGTTTATTCAAATAAGGCACAATGATTAGTTCGTAAACCCACAATCTGTTCTACAGCCTCAAACAAGTTTGAGGAAAACACTATAATCAACCCCGAGTTTCTGTGCACACCTGTAATACAACAGAAGCCTGATTGACACGCGTTCCCAGCTGATTGCAGATCGCGGCCTGCGCGTGCCCGCTAATGCGGCTCGCGGCTGCAGACGCGTGCGTGGGAGCGCGCGGGCTCCACGGGGTCCAAGGGGCACAAGGTCCGGGCCGAGCTGCGGCTCCGCTCAGCTCCCCGCCGGCCTAATAATAACCCGCCGGCGCCGCTGATTGGACGCGCGAGGTGCTCTCACCTCGCGCGTCCCACTGCGTCAGCGGCGGCTGCAGCTGCTAAAAGCAGAGTGACTTCTCTCCAGATGGAAGCGGGTGCTAATATGCTCCACGCCGCAGCAATCCTCCCACGTGCGCGCTGGAGCCTGTGGAGATCCAGCGGAGAGCACAATGACGTGAATCGTGTATTTTTACACCAGGAGTGTTTGGATTTAGTCAGGAAGTATTTTGAGTGGGTTTTAAATAAACCCAAGACATTTTAAGCATGTGGCGCCTGTAAATAACACATTCACCACATTTCCAGCTTAGTCTCACTTTTGTTGTTCTTTCTTCTCATTTGCTGTATTTTGCGAGTTGCAGCAAGTTTCCTGGTTTTGTTTATGTGTTCGGGACCTTGTCACAGTGTATTTGTGTTTGTGCAGGCTTTGTCTCTGGAGACCAACGGAGCTTTGAAACCTATGAAATGAGCCTTTTGAGGATGAAGCTCATGATTTGCCAGTCTCGCATGGCAACACCAGGATGTGACATACGAGCATGTTTCCATCGTAATGACCAACCAGGAGCGTAATGCGGTGAGGACTTCTCACGTATAACACTGTGTGTGTGTGTGTGTGTGTGTGTGTGTGTGTGTGTGTGTGTGTGTGTGTGTGTGTGTGTGTCTTTCTCCCACAGCTCCCCAACCATCTTCCTGACGGCTGCTCGTTTATCACGTTGGCCTCTCCCCGGTCCGTGTGGTTCTGTGCTGGATGGGCTGTCACCCCCCCCCCCTCCTCCCCCAGCTCTCGTTTCTGTAGGTACACTCAGTCTTTACTGGATTCTACTCCGCTCCCCCTCCTTCCCACAGTAAACGATATCCCCCTCGCGTGTGTTTGCCAAGCCGCAGGGATCTGAGGCCGCCTCAGGAGGCATTAGGTCACGGCGGGCGAGGGAGCCGGTCCGAAAGGAAATGACCTTTTCCCAGTCGAGCAGCGAGACAGAACACAGAGCCGGGAAGCGAAGGGGGGTTTAATCAGATCAATGTGCCCTTTGTCATCGCGCAGTCTGCCCTGTCAGTCCGCGCGTCCGTCTGCCGCTCGCTGTCCGTCTGTTCCTCGCTCGCTCCATTTTCCGCCTGTCGTCCGTCTCGCTGCGTCGCCGGGTTTTACCTGTGAAGCCAGGTGTCGCGGCCCAGCTGTGCCGTGACGGCGTCTCCCATAAAGCCTTTGATCTTGGCCTGAGCAATAACTGTGTAATAACCTGTGTATCTATAATGGTGACAGTCTCAGCTGCCATGAGCTCCAGCCTGGTTGGTGGTGGTCATTCACCCCCCCCCCCCCCCCCAGCTGCTGCTGCATGTGGATCTCCCCAGTGCTCCGGCAATAGTATTGCATTGTGTCATGTTATCTCACAGCATCTTATCTCGGACCGGACTCGCCCTCCGAGCACCAGGGATGTCTGATACAGCTCAACAACCCACTGACAGCCTGTGGGATCCTGCGTCAGAACGCTGGTTTGTATTAGAGCGGGTCTGTGGTTTTAATAACATGTGTACAATGAATTTAATCAACACATGAAGGGTTTGTTGTCAGAGGGGTCTAATCCCTGAGAGGCTGCTGCCTGTTTTCTGTCCTCATGTCACTTCACACTTCACGTCCGTCTCGCTCTCCCGTCTTGTCCGTTGTGTTTTTTTTTTTTTTTTTTTCTAGCTGTCCGTCAAACGCTGTGTGTCTCTGCCTCTGTGTCCAGACGTCGCTCCCTCTGTCTGCCGGCGTGCCGCTGTGCAGGGACGGACAGATGCGTCCACGTCCACCTTCATCGCTCTCCATTCAGAGGACGCATTGTTCTGACTCAGAGTAAGGGTCAGTGTGTGAGTGTGTGTGTGTGTGAGTAGAATACCTATCATACGGTGACATCATCGCGCTTCATATTTACAACCGCGGCGCGTCTCCGGCCTCCCGTTCGCGTATCCACTAGAAATGAATGAATCGCACGAGTAAACAGAGACAAACAGGTCTCCATAATTCATCATTGGGCCTCCGGGAGGACGGCCAGCGCCGGCCTCAGCCTCTCATTAATCTGCAGCACTGCTGTGCTGTAGCGGAGCGCCGTTCACTGTGAGCGGAGCTTAAACACACCCAGCAGACGCTTCCTGAGGATCCCCTGTAATGAGTTTCGATTCCAGTACCTGCTAACGCTGCAGGAGTTACACCAGGACAAATAATGCTAATAAATATTGATGGAATGAGTCATTTACTGGAATCTGAGATTGTTTTGCATGTTTATATGATGCAAATATAAGATATTACCCGTTTAACCAGTAGTTTATAGCAGCTGGCCTTTGGAAGTGACGGCGCGGCCATTTTAAAAGTCTAATTCCTGACGTTCCTGCAGCTGAAGGCTGCTGTTGGACGAATGCTGTTAAATTTGGTTCACACGTTCATGTTGCTTATTTTAGTCACCTGACTTTGACTCTTTCGGCAGCCGCCTGGCCCCACTCTTCTCTCTATCATCGACTGCTGCCCCCGACCCACTTTTCTCCCTTGCACATTACCCAGACTGTGTCTCCGCTTATGCGCCCATTCCGTCCCATCTCTTCCACTTCCCCCTCCTCGTTTCACAACCTCCCTTTCCATCAGCCTCCTTCCTCTCTCTAACCAGTCTGTCCTTAACCTCTCAGAGAATCAAACCACCGCTACTCAGCCGACCAGAAAGAGCAGGAATCTATTAAGCTCCACAGTGGAAATGTGTCTCCTGGGAGTCAATGTTATGAGCAATTTAGTGAGAATGCGTGGATGGAGGAGAGAAGAAATGGAAGATGGGATGTGTGCTGCATTACCAAGGTGAGACAAGGTGGGAATAGACATGGTGATCACGTACGGGGAGGGGCCTCCCCCTCTGCACGCATGCACACACACACTGTGTGTGAACTTTAAGAGCCCGCACGGTTGCCATCAGTCTCAGAGGTGATTCTGGACCAGTAATGAGATTGGATCACTGCCCTCTTAGAGTTATGTCATCGTTTACAACACTGTAAATTCACCTGACAGCTCACAACCTACCACTACTAAATAAAAAGACACACTCAATCGCATTTGGATATGATTGTTTTGATTTGTGCAAAACTATGAATATTATTAAGGTGACGTCAGGCAGATTCTCCCATAGTTGAGCCTAATTTGCCCATAAGTGTGTCTGATAATGTGTTATTGTTAAAATTATCTACATGAAGAGTTAATGTCATTTATTTAGTGCATGTGCCAGTGAGTGTTCACTCATTTTATTTGTTTCCATTCAGTGATAAGTGCCTTTGTGTCAGCATGGGCCTTTTGCTGTCACGGAGCTGTGCAGAGGAAGCTGAGTGTTTTGACCCGGCCTAAACCGAAGTGGCTGCGCCCCTGACTCCTCTGCGTGAAAGAGGTCCTGCTTTTGTTCCGGAGCGCTCGGCTGCCGGCGCTGACAGCGACCGGCGCCTTTGTGGAGCACTGGGCCAGCTCGTCACTGTCAACAGCGCTCAGAGCCGAGGCGCAGCAGTATCGAGTACTCCCGGTGCCACTGGAGGTTCTGGCTGTAAACACTGGGGAGGAAATGTCTCCGCACGCAGCTGATAGCGGTCCCTGTGGGAATGATGGAATGTAGTAGCAACGGCTGACGGAGGCACTGAGGGAAGAATCCCAAGCGTCTGATGAGGGACGACGGGAGAAGAAAATGAATAAGAGCGACACAGACGCACATAATGATCAATAAGATGAGTAAGTGTGTGCAATGATGACGGTGCTTCTTCTCTCCCCGCGCTGTGACCCCCCCCCCCCATCATCATGCGAAGGAATTAGGACATTTAATCCTCCACATCATATCCAGGATTTGACGGCTCATTTATAGCCGCTGCCAGAATGTCACGGGGTGTGGGTGGACGACGTGACAGCGGGGATTCCCGGCAGGCAGGGAATGACAGTTAGCATCCCGCCACCTCTGCCCAGGCGCCACGTGAACGGACACGGCGTGGTGGGATGAGTCACCGACCGGGAGCGGAGCCACGCGCCGTTACGAGGTCACGTCCACTCGTGATGAATAATGAGGGTTGTAGTACGTTTCTGGGGAGGAGGCGGTGGGTCGGCATCACTAAAAAGGACGCGGCCCCTCTGTCAGGGATAGTTACACTGAGTCTGTATCTTATTGTTACAACTTATTCCATTAACTCGTCTCATTTCCCCCAGGCTCGCTCCGCCGCGATTAGGCTCCAGTTTCCCATCTTCTGACGTTCTCCTTGGGATCATTTAGGGTCAGCCATCTTTTTCCAACCCTCTGCCAACTGCTCTGTCTAGGTCGTTCTCAGCATTAGTATTCACAGGAGTCATTTCCTTCAGTAGTCCCCTTCCAGTGTCTGGTTTCAGCAGCACGGACAGCAACAAAGACGTTTTCTTCCGTCTTTCAGAATCAGGGAGAAAGAACACGTGTCATCTACATCAAGGAGTTGATGAGAGCGAGTTTTGTCACGTGTCTCCTGATTATTTATTGATCGTTTGTTGTGTTTTCTAACAATCTGACTTGTTTGCCTCCATCTGGCAGAATTGGTTAAAAGCTAATTTTAAAGTCAGGTTTTCCTACATGATGACCACACTTGCGCTCCACATCCAGATTTCCAGTTTTCTTCTCAGCGAATGGCCCTGATGTGCTCGTCCAGCTTAAAGAACACAGTGCAGAGGTGAGTGTTCTGCAGAAGTGTTTTACTTGAAGATGTCTGAAGAGGCCACAATGGCAGGTCGCATTGTCTTGAAGATATTCTGAAGGAGTTCTTTGTATCCACTCGTTCGTAGCATTGGTGATTTAGGTCTATTCAACTTTCAGTCTTGAATATTTTGCATAACTGCTGCAGACAGACAATATCACACGCCAAATCAAAGACTTCCCATCTAAATGTGCAACATACCCAACGATGAACGCAAAAACACAATAAAATGACGCTGTCGTTTTAAATTGAACAACTTGTCAAAAGCCACATTAACATAATTTCCAATTACTTATTTGGACGGACCAAACAGCTCTTTAATCTGCCGCCGGCAGCTTGTCTGCTCGGTTTAGCGGCGGAGCAGGCGACAGTCACAGCTCTCGATAGGGATCTGCTCGTATGGCAGCTTATTCCGAGCGCAGCGCGCCCGTGGACGCGCTCATGCTCCGTTTATCAGCTGCAGCGAGTGTGTGAGCCATTGTGTTTGTTTTTACACGGCTTCTTAGGGGAAGATTAATGCGCTGGCTAGTCCATGTATGCAGAGGGGATGAATGTCTCTTGGCTGACCTTGTTTGTTAGTTTATTTGCTGCTGGCGCCGGAGAGACGGCTCCAAAACAGAACCACAGAACCTGCAAACATGGCTTCAGATCTGCAGGGAACAAGTGGAGGAAAATATAATCCTGAGTTAGTCTTCTTCTGCCATGACTTCATTGCTACCATCACTCTCCTCTCTTCCAGGTGAGCAAGTCCCCAACGGTCCACAGACTTTCAGCCGCTCCACATCTACGGAGTAATGTGAGTAATGACGTTCTTGTTACTTTGTAATACTTTAAAATGATTAATAGTCACATTTCTTAATATGTTGTGACATTTAGTGTTGTTGCAAAATAACAGCTTTTCTGCAGCCGTCCTCTCTAATGGTTATGAGTGTATGACTTAATCAGGAGGTCGAATAAAGCAAATGAGATTATGCAGTAAAGTTAATTACCACTGGGAAGTATCATTAATGTAGGTTAGACCCTTCTAATCACCCTCCTTAAGTTAAGCAGAGCATTTAGAGAAGCCGGGGTTTTGAGTTGAGACTTATAAACTTCCCTACGGATAACGAAGGTATCAAAGTTTAATATAGTCTGACTTAAAGCCTTTATAGCTTCACTACACGCTTTCTGCACCCCATTAACGATGTCCTAAGAAGTCCAGACTCGCATCTGGTTCTAAATCGAGCCACAGATCAACCAATGCCACTCGTTCAGACCCTCCTGTCACTCAAATGCTTTGTGCCCGTCGTCGTCGAAGGGGACGCGTGGGGATTCAGCAGCGCCAGCGTTTCCTGTCCTCTCACGGTCACCGCTCGCTTCTCCGCCCGTCGCCAACTTCCTCCTCTTTGTCCGCTCGCTGCAGCACGGCGGGGTCTCTCCGTGCCGCTAGACGCTCTCTTCACGCAGCCCCGCTTTCATCTGGTGTCTCCCTCGCTCATCCGTCTCCGCTCCAGTCTTCTGTTCGGCTCATTTGAGCCTTTTGCTCCTCTCTAGCTCGTGTGAGCGGCTTCATGCGGCTGCTGTTCATTCATGGTTCCTTCCCCTGTTCTTTAGCTTGAGTCCAGCAGCACACGCTCCCTCGCAGCTGTCAGATTTATTTACTGCTTAATGAACCTACAGCAGCTCACAGCACCGAGCAGAGCTTTGCTTTATTTATTGATTTTGATTCCTTTTGTCTTAGTGTGTGTGTGTGTGTGTGTGTGTGTGTGTGTCCAGCATAGGAACATAAAACTATAAAGCCCAAGGACATCCTGCCCATTCAAGCTGCTGGCTAAATGACTTCTGGATTGAAGGATTGATTGTCTTAATGTCTCAAGGCTAATTGACTATTTCTCCGTGATTCATGTGTTGCATCTGTTTCTAGCTGTTAGTATGACATCAGCATGCGTGCGCACACATATCAGCTGCTGATTTGTCTCTGAGCACTGTGTTAACTGTGAAGTAAATACTCTTCACTTCTGGGACGTTTGCCAACATTGATTTCTTTTAATTAAGGCAAGAAAAACAAACTAATTTGCATATTGTATTGATCCATACTATTATTTATCTTTACGATAAGATAAGCTGGGGTCCTAGAAGAAAAGTCCCAATATAAAGCAAAACTTTGCACAATAGACAAAGTAGTGTCTCTACAGAGCTTAATACAAACCACCTGAGATGATACACAACAGCTCCAACTTTAAAAGGCTCTGACTTTCCTCCAAAAGTCTAACAACTGTAATACAAACAACAGTTTATTGCACCGTACTGGACTCAGAACACAATCACTACACCACGCAATTTTAGACACAACCATTAATGTGACTGAACCACACAGAGAGAAGCCTCGCTGATAGAAAGACGACACACGAACTCCACAGAGGAAGATCCGGTTACACATAATCCCTCGGCCCCAGACCACCTGGATTCCTGATCCATTTACAGGTAATTAGGACTGCGGCAGCACAAACTCACAGACCTGTTCGTCCATAAACATGTCATTTTAAAAGCTGCATGAATTGCGAGGCCACTCACTGTATGACGCCTTCTTCTTTATGAATTCGCCACCAGCATGTTTCTGCCATTCACAGCCTGTCAGTCTATTATAGCACTATAACACATTGAATTGAAAACTTATACAGCAGAAAAACAAGGCATTGTGTCCTGCTGCTGTTTGAAGCGATGCTCTAACACCACTGCGACGCCTCAACCTCTTTGCTCCTTCCGTCCTTGCCCGTGGATGAGAGCCTCTTCATTTCAATTCTATGCGAGACAGAGGAGCAGGAGGAGGGGGGGGGGGGCTTTTACCAAAATGACCGATTACATAACACAGAGGAATAAATAATCATCCACGGATGATAGTCCGAAAATGGATGCGGCGAAAGACAGAGGTTCCTACATGGACGGCACCAGCGTCCCTCATGCGGCGCGGCCACGCCCCCCCCCCCTCCCCCCGTGATGCTGATGGTGATGTTGATATCGCCACCCCTACATCCTCCCACCGCATTTTCTGATCAATGAGAGAGAGAGAGAGAGAGAGAGAGAGAGAGGTCTGTGTATTTCCAGCCACGCTGGCAGCTGTGCAGCTTCCCCACATACATTCATGCTCATATCCGAGGAGAAACAGAGGAGAGAGGCCGACGTCTCCGGTGTTTTTGGCATCTGTGCCTCTGCAGACGCGCGCGTGACCTATCGGCTCCCGGATTTCCCTTCAACTTTGTCACCATTTTGTTTGTTATTATTTTCTTTTTGTGAATACTCTTTCCGTTGTCACGCTCCTCATCCCCCCCGCGCCTTTGGAATGAACTCCTTTGCTGCCCGCGTCGTTTCCATGTCAGCATGGGAAGTGCCGTGTCCAAAAGGAAGAATCTGAGAAACGATGCGATATCTTCCGTGGCAGCAAAAGTTAGGTGAGTGGCGCCCGGAGCTCCGCGTTCGGGTGCTCGGCGGGTCCCGTGGGGGTGCGTGGGGGGTGCACGAGCCCGGCGGAGTTGCAGCGAGGGGCTGCTGTGTTTGGGTGAATTGCCACTGCGCTACCGCGAGCCTGGCGCTGTTCTGCGCAGAGCCTCGATGCGCCTGTCGGCTGTCCCGTCTAGACCGACGGCGTCTGAGCCCGCGGACGTGCGCTATCCCCCGTAACCTGCCGCTGTGATGCGCAAATGGCGCTCTCCCGCAGGGCTGCTGCCCTCTAATCCCCGCGCGTTGTGTCTTATTAGGAGTAGATGGCTCACTGGAGCAGAGCCCACGGACGGAGCCGTTCCAGCGCAGCCTCATTGTGTAATGAAAGTCATGCAGAGGCAAAGCGGACTCAAGTAGCCCTGACGCGTTTCCTCACTTTGGGATCGACCAAAAATCACCTGTAAGAGGAAGCAGCGCGTCGTTTTCGGTTTTATTGTAATTAACCGATAAGTGCTTGGTGTCCGGAAGCGGGCGGGTAAATGATCCAGCCGTCGAAGAATCAATCACCGCGATCGATTGGGGCATTTGCAGTGATCGCCCATCGCGGTCCGTCATTGGAGCCGTCGGTGAGGGCAGCTCCGGAGAGGCAGCCTGGCTCCAGTCCAGCGTCAGGGCTGGAGACGGTCCGGACGGATCCGCATCCGGCCGCTACGGCGGCGGCACGTCCGCGAGCCACAGCCGAAGCACGTGCGACTGTGGCATCGTGTGTCCACGCATGAAGTGCACAATCCCGAGTGAGCTCGGAATACAAATGAGACGCGGGTGGGCTCCGTCGCCCCACTGCAGGCTCGTGGGTTTAATTCACGCTATGACCTTGACTTGAGCACACTCTGGATCCATAGATGTGGGCTGCCTTCACAGTGGGACGTTCCCTCGGTGTGCGTGCGTGTACAACAGAAAACCCAGTTACCCGCGTGTCTATATGTGGCACGTGCACTCAGGTATTCATTCCCTGTCTACTTGTGTGTTCATCTCGCAAGCCTCGGCTTCACCCAGTGTTCTCACGAATACACACACACACACACACACACACACACACACACACACACACACACACACACACACACACACACACACACAGGTCAGAGAGTAATTTGTGGGAATTGATAACAGAATGAATATTGTGTTATAGTGAATACTGTCCACATTCAATATTTATCAGCGTTTCACCTGCCCACGACCCCATGAAGCCAACAGAGGTTCCACATCACTTCAAACACGTGTGTGTGTGTGTGTGTGTGTGTGTGTGTGTGTGTGTGTGTGTGTGTGTGTGTGTGTGTGTGTGTGTGCATTGACACATACATTAGACTCTCCATTTCATCTGTTCTCTTCTTGTTGGACCTTCATTTTCTTGACAAGCATTTAGCAACTTACAGTAGATCTATGTTCATCTGTTTTGCAACTGGAAACAGCTGGAGTTATTTGTTGATGATGCGAGGTCACAGTTGATTATTTTCATCCAGCTGTATTTAGAGGAAGTCCTTTTATAGAAACGACATTGTTTAGGTTTATTGCTACAAGGGTTCTTCTAGCAGGTGTGTTTGCACTGAGGTGATGGTTCTTCTGGACGTAAAGCATCAGTCTCTTACTCCAGCCCTTTGCTTCGCTAAATATAACCACAAACCTAAGTTTGAGTCATCATCTTTTATCACCGCTTCAGCTTTATGTGCAGCACTTAACCTCCTGTTGTGAAACCTCTTGTTGATCCTGATGTAATCTTCATTCTGACCTCGTCCTAATCTGAAAATAGCAGCATAAAGAAATGAAGATGGGTTTGTTAAATAACATCGCTAAATATCAGGCCATAAGAGTTGTTCCAGTTGGATATTGTTTTGCAACAGCAATGATTTTGCTGAGTTCCCTCTGAAAAGTGTCTGGAGGTCGGAGTCTGTCCTCACCAGATAAATGATCAGTGTCAAAGGCCTGAACGCTGGCGTGGGACAACACAAAGCTCTTAAATTCGGGAAAACATGCAAAGACGGGAAAGTCTGGCTCCTGGCGTCAGCCGCTCGCCTTGTGCATGTTTATGGATTGCTGGTTACGAAACAGGTCACACTGTCCCCTCACGAGAAGAAGCCAGAGAGGGGAAAAGAGAGAGCGCGAGCGAGCGAGAGAGAGAGAGAGAGAGAGAGAGAGAGAGAGATTACTTCCAATTTATGCAGCACAATTCTGCGACGTGGCGTGAAAAAGCAAACGCTTTGATCTTTCCATCAGCCGGAGAGGAGGGCGTTACGGCTGAAGAGCGTCGGACAGCGGTGTTCGCCGTGCGGTGGGGGAGGAGGGGGAGGAGGGGGGGAGATGGCGCCGCAGATCAAAGGGTGCACGCATGCAGATGAAATACTGTGCCTTGGTTTGTTTGGGACAATCGACAGGTGCTGCTGTCTTTGTTAGAGCCGGGCTGAGGGCTGTTATGTAACGGTCAGAGACGGACACAGACTATTTCCTGGGATGTTCTCTGCTTATTGTTTTATCAGGGGCGAAGCTGTGAGCTGTGTCCTGGAGCAGAGCCTTTGCTTTGAACTGGACAGACGTGTTTGTGCGTCGCTGACATTTTAATCAGCTCTCTGATCAGTTGCTTTCTTCCCCCCGCGTCCCATAATGCACCACACTTTCAAGGCTGCAATTAACATCCCCCCGTTCCCCCGGGGCTCCCGGCGCGTGCAACACGCCTGTCTACAGGTCCTCGGCTGCGCTGATGTATGTGCGTGTTCATGGGAAACCCAATTCAATTAGTGCGTCCGAGGGTCACGTTCGATCACGTTGCGAGTGAGGACTCTGGTGGTTTGGCCGCTGACCAGCGGAATCCATGCCAAAACATTAACGGCCTGTTTTTCCCAAATTATAAATGAAGTTCCCATAAAAGTGCAATCACAAATATTTGAGCAAAGTTGAAAAGCCAGAAAAAGTCTGATTCATCGAGAGGCAGCTCTAAATTCGTATTTTTTTTCTGCGAAGAACGGAAAACGAAAAGTAGAAAGTCACAAAAGTGGAGAGTGGAAAATAAGAACGGTTTCACCACCTGCACCATTAGTGAGCATAAAGCAGCGAGCCAGGAAAGGTCGTGTTTACAGTTCTGTTCCATCTGTTAAGTGTCTTGGTCCATTAAAGCGGCTGAGATGCTCAGATGCGTCTTCCTGTTGCTGAGGATCCCTTTATGCGGCGCCGTCGCAACGTGGTCGAGAAGCGGCCGGCGCTCGTTGTGTGTGACTCACTGACTCACTCGGCTCGTGAAATGCTAAGTACACAACGTTACAAACCCAGACTCCAGCACCAGGCGGTGTGACGGGCCCAGAACCGGCCCGGTGGGTAGTCAGTCCTGAGTGTGTGTGTCTGTGTGTGTGTGTGTGTCTGTGTCTGTGTCTGTGTGTGTGTGTGTGTGTGTCTGTCTGTCTGTCTGTATGTGTCTGTGTGTGTGTGTGTCTGTGTCTGTGTGTCTGTCTGTCTGTGTGTCTGTCTGTCTGTATGTGTCTGTGTGTGTGTGTGTCTGTGTCTGTGTGTGTGTGTGTGTGTGTGTGTGTCTGTCTGTCTGTCTGTATGTGTCTGTGTGTGTGTGTGTCTGTGTCTGTGTGTCTGTCTGTCTGTGTGTCTGTCTGTCTGTATGTGTCTGTGTGTGTGTGTGTCTGTGTCTTTGTGTGTGTGTGTGTGTGTGTGTCTGTGTCTGTGTCTGTGTGTCTGTCTGTCTGTGTGTCTGTCTGTCTGTATGTGTCTGTGTGTGTGTGTGTCTGTGTGTGTGTGTGTGTGTGTGTGTGTGTGTGTGTGTGTGTGTCTGTGTCTGTCTCTGTGTCTGTCTCTCTGTCCGTCCGTCCACCCATCAGACTCGGTTTAGGACTGCGATTCAACCAGCGTCCTTCGCTGTCATATGATCTCATCTGGTCCGAGTCCAGGATGCAGAACCCGATTGTCTGCCGTCACTGTCCCTCTTGTTTGGATTGTGTTTACACGGCCGCTCTGTAGTAAATATACATTTTTAATCAATCAGCACAGAAACCCACATGTCACTGTATGTTTATCTTCAAGTCCTTGAAGAGGTTTAAGGCCCTTGAGTTCTTTGCAGTTACCCTGATGAGCAGCCTGTCGTCAGTTCAGTCTCTCACTCATTGTCCTGACTGTACTCTCTCTCGCCCTCTCTCTCTCTCTCTCTCTCTCTCTCTCTCTCTCGCCCTCTCTCTCTCGCCCTCTCTCTCTCTCTCTGTCTGCTCATTTCCTCAAGTTTACTCCACCTCCGCTTTCACATGTCCCCATTTTTCCTCCTCGTCCCTGCTTTAATCTGCTCCCCTCCCCAACCCGTGCCTCCCTCTCCCCAAACCTCTGTCACATGTCTCAGAGCATGCGGGACGAATCTGAAATCTGCTCGCCAAGCTCTCCTTTTCTTTTTCACCCGGGTTTCGCGCTTCTCACGTCCTTCCCGATGCGTCCGTGTCCCCGACGGGCCGCGTGCTCGCGTCATACGTGACGCCGGGGGCAAAGCAGTAATGTGAGAGAGCGCGGCAGCGAGAGGGGCTTTGTTTGAGATGGATTGAGAGGCATTATGCTATATCCGCTTCCAGCTCAGTTTCCTCTCATGTATAATGGATGATGAAAGTATCTTGCACCATTGTTTGCTGATTCTAATCAGAGTGCCCGGCCTGTTGAATAATAAAGCAGCGGGGCAAAATGAAAACGTCCGAGGGGCACCTGCTGATTAGAGCGTCTGTAACAGGGAACGTTATATGACATCAGCGCGTCATCTGTTCCCACATTATGCAGACACACACGCCACAACGGTAGAAGTCGAGGTTTTCACATAGGTGCAGTGTTCCAAAATTGCAGCATGGGCTATTTTTAGATGTGTAGTGGAAGAAGCTGGATGGCGTTGCAGATGCGGAGCCTCTCGAACCTCTAAAAACTCATTGGCTCATTTCGAAGGATTCCTTCATTTTTCACTTCTGACGGAGTGAAAAATGAAGCTATGGATTTTAGCGTTTGACTACATCCTTTACTGAAGCCACCCCTTCGGCCAAATGGCCACCTGTTCGGCGCTGCCAGATGTTCGGGGGCTCTGAAAGTTCCCCGGATCACTTTCCCCGCGAGTATCACAACATTAACGTTGTATTACTTGAAACCTAATATGAAACTTAAGCCGAGCTTAAGAAAGCGGCCCACTCCCTGCTGCGCTTGGCTCTTCAGGCCCCTCCTCTGCTGCTCCACCACCACACACGCACGGTCCCCCAGGTATTAGTCATCACCAGATGAAAATAAATACCAATGCAGCAAAACTTACTCATCATGCGGAAATCATTTGAACGACCATTCATTTTGGAGGGTGGATTGTGGCCCTGGTTAATTTGAGGACCCCTGCTGAGTTCATGCTTCAACAGACCTGCAAAAATGATGATTAGTGCAGAAAGTTCACACCAGTCATAGTATGAAAACCCAAGTGGACTTTAATACAGATCATTTGAGGGTTTATGAGGCTGTTTACACACAGTTGTTGGAGTCTTAGTTCTTCGATTCGTATTTTGAAGGAGGCCGGGTTTCACTGAACTCCCGCTCTTCGGACGGGCTTTAATAACCCACGGAGCGACGTACGCCCACAGACGGGATCTTCTCCTGCACACGCGTACGTCCACGCCTGCAGCACCTCTGACATCAGCCGCAGCAGGAAAACGGAATCATAATCCTTCCCCCGAATGCGGCGGAGGACGCGAGCAGTTAATTAGACCTCGATAGCGGAGCAGCCGGTGAGAAGTTATATTTCAGGGTGGCTTCAATATAAACAGAATGAATTATGCATAGCGCCTAATACGTCAGGTCTGAGAAACAAAAGAAGGACGTTGACTCATCGCAGGAGCATTAGTCTGACTTCACGAGCGGCTCCTTGTGTGGACTGTGTTAAGTCAGTGAGCGAGTAATGATCTCTCTGATCAAACAGAGGTTTTTAGGAATCCGGCCGCATCAGGGTCGGTATTATGTGGTAAATGCTGTGACAATGTTGGACAATGAGGCCCAAGGTCCTTGAGTGCACTGGGAAAGGACAGTCTCCTCGTGATCCTTGCCTTGAAAATGAGTTTTTATTAGTAGCAAACGTACTGAAATGTTCCTCTCACGTCCTCTCGGCCCCGGATTCATTTCACCAATCATTATTTCTAATAGTTATTGCTGCGCTGCATTTCCTGCTCGTGACCAGGATGACACTGAAAGCGCGTCTCCATCAGCGGTCAGCGTTGCTCAGCATCAGAACCTGGGCCCGTTTTATTCAGAGGAAGCCCATTGTGATGGCGCTTCTACTCTGTGGAGAAACCGGCAGATATGGAGCCAGTCGTTCCTCTTCTTCAGGTGCCGTCGGGGTTAAACGTTCCTCTTGACGCGAGATGCAATAAACGCAGGCGTCCTGAAACAAACACACTTATGATCCGCTCGCTGCAATTACATCCACCGACGCATCCAGACCAGAGGTTGTACTGAGCCCAAAACACTGTGTCTGCGGCTGCCGTCTCTCACCGCCTCCCGCTTTCAGCCTGCTGCTGCCTGAAGTGTGGAGATAAAACAGCTGCATCTTAATCTGTGGGTGGCACAAACCTACAAAGGAGGCAATTAGGTTCATAATTTACAATCCCCCCCCCGCTCCTGCTGCCCATGAATTAATGTCTTTATATGTGTCATGTGTGTGTGTGTGTGTGTCCCCACAGAGCAGCGCGAGCTTTTGGAGAGTACCTGTCCCACACACACCCTGAAAACCGAAACGGATCAGGTCAGCGCCTCTGCCACCCTCCCATCTGTCCGTCACCCTCATGCTCATCCTCCCTTCTCTTGGCTCTGTGCTGGACGTGATGATGATCCACTCTCTCTCCCATGCTCGACTCGACCCGCTCGTTAGCGCCCGTCGCGTGCCTCAACTCTCGCCTCTGTCCTCCCCCAGCTCATCTTCTCTGTGAGACCTCCGTGGGCCCCGACCCGGAATCGCCGACCGACCCGGTCGGCCCGAGCGACAACAACAACCTCCGCCCCTGCAGCGACAGCAAGGGCCCTGAGGCCAAGCCGCAGCCCGGCTCGGTGAAACAGCCCCTGGGCGCGCTCCAGCCACGCCCCCCCCCCATCCTCGCCGCCGCCGCCGCCAAGCCAGCGCGGCTGTCCCTCGAGCGCAGCTTCTCGGTGGAGGAGGACCGGCAGAAGTGTGTTGAGTGCACGCTGCAGCCCGCCCGCGTGTACACCATCACCTCCCAGCACGGCATGCTGATGAGCAGCGGCCGGGGCAGCAAGGAGAGCCTGGAGCTGGACGTCCTGAAGGAGAAGTCGGGGAGCGGCGGGCCGGGATCCAGAGGTGGGCTGGTCCAACCCTCCACCTCCCCCTCCTCCGCCACCTCGTCCCCCACCCAGCACCACCCCCCCAGCATCGCGGGGCGCCCCAGCTCTTCGGCTCCACCACCAGCACAACCACCACCCCCCACCACCCACCACCACCCTTCTCCTCCGCCTCCCCCCTCAGCCGCCCTCCTGTAAGTGTCGCTGGCTCCCAGCCCCATCATGTTCCAGCCCACTCCCACCACCACCATCACCCGTCTCAACCTCCGCTGCAGAGCTCCGTCAGCGCTCACAACATCCGCAGCTGGGGCGAGGGGGGGAGGGGCGAGTCCGAGTGCGGCGGGCTGGCGTGCGACCCGTGCAGCGGCGGCGGCGGCGCCCCCTCGCGGAGCCAGGGCTCCCTGGACCTGGAGAGCACGTCCCGAGAGGCAGGCAAGCAGCACCGGCGGCTAGAGAGGATGTGGAGTGTGGACCGGGTGACTGGGCTGGAGAGAGGTGAGAGGGCGGAGAGCACAGGAAGGCAGAGGCGCCCACATTCCAAGTGTGGAGGGTTGGGTTGTGGACCAGAGATGAAATAGCATCTAGCTGCAATATGGTGATGCTCGATGGGATCCAGTTCCTCAGCTCGAGCTTTTAGGTGTAACGGTTCCACCCTGTGAGCGTGAACCAGCTTTGCTGCTTCTATCGCAGCGTCTCAGATCTATTTCTTCTCGGTTCTGGTGGGGATGGATGTTGGATGTGACGTGGTCTCTTCGTCTGCCCATCTCGCTCCTGTGCTGTCGCTTCCTGTGTGTCTCCCTCTCTCCATTTGTGGAGTGGTGGACTGTGAAGTGCTGGTGCCGTCGCTGGTTTTGTGCTTCCACATATTTAATCTGTTTTTCTCTGAGGGCTCTTTCCTCGAGGCCTCGGAGTCATCGTCTGCTCTCTTCTCTGTCTGATTGCAGAGGACACTAACTGGTTCCCCAAGGAAAACATGTTCAGCTTCCAAACGGCCACGACGACCATGCAGGCGTGAGTGTCCCGCCCTCGCGCACACCCACAGCACACACACAGCTAACGGACACACTCAGTGTATGGAACGTCAAAAGGTGGTGCTGCAACCCAGAATTAACAGCCGGTACCAGTGTTTTGGGCCATTAAGCACTGATTGAGTACTTCACGCCAACCTTTTTCTAAAGCATGCTATAAGGTTCTGGATTGATTTCCATCTCCCACGCTGCCACTTCGGCTCTGAAGCTATAAAGTCGGCTTGCAGCACGCTCAAGGAGAACAAAGCTTCATTTTCCACTATGGTTGTACTGTAGCTACATGATGATTAATGTATTATTGATGCATTCAAAGACAGTTTGACTTTTGGACATTAGAAAACATGAACACTTTGTAATTTTATTCTAAACCTAATTTGATTATTTATTTGTAACTGATGATAGGCTCCTTTTAAAATGAGCTAATTCACATCTCTTACTCCTGATTTTATTTGAATTTACTTTAAGTGCCCAGATTCACTCCCTTCTTTCAATGAGTATGAGTGTGAATGTCACAGTTTGAGATCAGATATTAGAGGCGTGTTGAAGTTCAGACCACAAAGTCAGACGCTATCTACAGTAAGCGGTGGTTAAATAAGCACAGAGCAGTTCGATTGTGAGGCGTTGCAAGTCGACTTCTCAACAGTGACTCACTCCTTTTGTCTTTGCCTCATTATTGCTCTCCCAGTTCTTCCCCACTGCTTTTGGCTCTGCTCACAGGGGCCTAAACTGTTCTCTCTCTCTCCCTCTCTCTTCTCCCCCTGCATGCTAATTAATCCTGGGACTCTCCAACAGGATATCGTGAGTATTCTTCTCTGCCTGCTTAACCCTTAACTGCTGTTACTTAACGTGGATGTTAGCATTAATCCTCCATCCTTGGGTTCACAAACTGACTGTAATGCGAGCGCTGGGTGTGTGTTTTAATGTATGCATGTGGGTGGATTCACAGTTATCTGCATCATCATTATACTAACCTCAGAACATTAGATTTTTGATGGAAGACTAAACCCTCAAATTTCACACTGCTCTCCTCCTCCTCCAACTGCACCTTCCCACTAAACCTAACTTACCTCAACTAAGCCTAACTAACTCCAACTAAACCTGAACCTGACTTAGTCTAACCTGCCTAGTTATTTGTTCTGTTGACCAAACTAACATCTGGCTGCTAGCTCAAAAAATTTGGATTTTATTTATGATAAGACTAAAACCAATGCTAACCTGTCAAACAAAATTAAATGTTAAATATAATTGAACCAAAACTGAACTAGATTAACACTAAATGTGTAATTGCTGACAATGCATAACATATATGGTTGTGTTTTTTAGTTCACTTGAAATTTTACTTTGTAGTTTTATCTTAATTTTGCATTTAAGGGCATCTATTTACATCTATTTACTGCTTAGAGAAAGACACCAGTGCATTGGTTTTGGTCTTTTCAAGAGTTTATTTTACAACAATATAGAATAAAAACAATTTAAGGGAACATTTTTGGTGGAATTTTGCTATATTTATTCTACACACCCAGAGGTACATTTATTATCATATTCAGTGTCTTCAAATACACAAACACATTAGTTACTTACATTTAGTGTAACTGTAGAAGTTCTCTAGCTCCCTCTCTGTTATGGTGTTCATCAGCTTCACAGCAGCGATTCGATTGCACCGTTCTTGTCCTGAAAGTCTGAACTTACAACCGAATGTTGAAAGTGACGCGTTTCACACCTTGCTTCCATTTTAGCGCAGTAAATGGTGAATGATCCGCACTTGCACCCGAAGCGCTTTGACGCTCATTCGGTGGCTGAGCCAGTTGGGGTTTGGTGTCTTGCCCAAGGGCTCTTTGGCACATGACCCAGTGGTGTCACTTCTGCTGCCAAGAACATTCTAATAAGTGTCACAAAAAAAGAACTTTGCTGCAGATGTCAGACGAGCAGATTCAAACTTTAACATATACAAAACACCCATTATTTCACATTATACTCTTAATTGAAAGTATCAAATGTTCAGTGGTGGAGAAATCAGACTTTTTTTCCAGGAACTGATGAAACAAGCATCCATGACTCATTCTGAGAAAGTATGAAGAATTATTAAATTCCCCAAAAATGAGCCATCTCTTGAGGAATAATCAGCGTGTGGGTTAGAAGCTGGATACTGTGCAGACTGGCACCGCTGATTTGAGCTGGTGATGTGCTTTGACTGGGGTCCTGGAGGTGACGCTAGCTGCTGCTTACCTACGGCACCCTCCCCTTCATGGCCCGAATAAACCCTGCCGCTAAAAGCCCCTGCATTCCCCCGCTCTCATCCTTTTAATGCTGTGCCGCGTCCTGGCAGGGCTTTCCGGGGATTTGTGCAGAGAAAAAGGAGAGAGAGGGAGCAGGATTCGGCCGCAGTCGTCCAGAGGTACGGCGCGTCCCCGCGCTCCTTTCTGTCCACAGACGCCGCTTGTTTACAGCCGCGGCTAATCTGACTGAGCCCCAGTGTGAACGCGGCCCTGGGAGGCGTGAGGCCGTCAGCTTTCAGAGGGGCTGAAGGGGGTGGGCTTCACTGGAGGCCCCCGCTACAGCGGCCCAGTTTCCAGAGCGGATTTGTGCTGCCAATGTTGTTATTTTTAGACAAAGCTGTAAGATCAAAAAGGGTGCAGGCCTCAAAGTCATATATTAAATCATACTGACTCGGACCGGGCTTCGTGTTCATTTCCCAATGACTTGGGTCATGAGGAAAATATGCGACGCTTGGAAACATGGAGCTGGGTTTTGCAATCATGTATAACGGCATCAATAACAAGCCCACAAACTGCTGTCACACAGGGCCAGATGGCAAATGCAACACCACGTAGTACATCTCAGTTCCTTTGACATCTGAGTGTCATCCATCTGAAGCGTCGGCATCAGTAACTTTGTGTGTTGCTTCATCTAAATAAGTGATTTGAACATTTGGTGGAGAAACAACAGCCAAACTTTCAGGGACACTTGAAAGTAAACTTAAAAAAAATAAGTAGTCACTTGAACGCATCGACCATCACATTATAAAACAAGATCACTAGAAACATACAAGTGAAAAGTTCTCAGTGTGTTTATGATGATTCGTCGTAGGTCTTATATTTGCTCCATATTAGTGTTTAGATTCTTACCACTCTCGTCCTTAACTAATAATCACCCCCTCGGCTCAGAAAAGTAAAGCAAACTGCACCGGTGCAGCAGGTTGGAGAAGTCAACTCCCTCAGAAGCTCTAATTTTACCGCTGGTGTGGGTGTTTGCTCGCAGCGGGTCCTTCAGAAGCAGCCAAATATAAAAGCGGGGTTTCCCTTCCGCCGCCGAGCGAACCTCCCGCATCTCCAGTATCTGGAGTCGCTGTGCGGTTTACGACGCCCACGCCGCCGCGGTGCTTTCCATGCACGCTGACAAGGAAATGTGTGTGTTTACCTATAATTACCTACAGCCACAAACTCCTGTTAGAACAGACAGTAATAGATAGTGTAGCTGGATAATGGCTTGACACTAACCGCCTCTCCCTGCTTTGTTGTCTCCCGCCTTCTCCTCCCTGTTTCCTCCGTTTCCTCTTTCTTGTCTCTACGTCCCGGCTCTTCCCCTGTCCTCCCCGATTCCTCCTCCGCTTTGATTTCGCTACCCACAGGAACTTCCGCAAGCATCTTCGCATGGTGGGCAGCAGAAGGATTAAAGCGCAGAGTGAGTCAGCGCGCGTGTGTGTGTGTGTGTGTGCGCGTGCGTGTGCGTGCACACCCGCCATCATCTGTGTTTACTTGTTTTCGCATGTGTGTGTGACACCGGGCGCCGACGCTTCGCTGGGCTCTGATTCTGCCGTTACCTTGAGGTGTGTGTGTGGATCCACCAGTGATGGGAGCTGTGCATGTGTGTAAGCTGTGGTTTCCTGTTGCATCGCTTCAAGTGTTTGGAGTCAACTGATTCACATGCTGGTTAGATCCTTATATACAATGAGATAAAAGAGAATCTGATGTAAATCAGGCCTATTAATGGAGAAAAGGGGAGTGTCAGCAGTCACAACAAATCAAAGGCAGAAGCTTAAATGAGTCTTAAAGCCGCGGAGCCCCCTTTTGTCCAAAGACCAGAGGAACGTGATGCAAACATACAGGACCGCTGTGTGTTTGTGAGGAAGCTGTTTGTGCACAGGTGGGACGGCGTTGTACAGATGGAGCGGCCTCATGGTTTCAGGCGGCTTCGAGCAGGGTCTCACTAGAAGTCTGTGGCAATGCACCGATCCAACAGGTGGAGCAGTGATGAGGGTTTCAGTGATGGGGGTAAAGTTTGAAGGCTTCAGAGTGAAACTAAGCAATGCATAAATCACTGCAGCAGAGAGTGAGAAAGGCCAGTCATACACAGAGATATAAGAGTACGACAACAAACTATACTATGACCCTTCTTTGACATCACACTACACTATAGCAATTTTTACATCAAACACTATAACAAGTTGTTTTTGTGTTTGTTGTTTGTTTTTGACGACACATTATGCCATTTTTAAACTGTATAAAAAGGTCATTATACCATGACCTTTTTTCCATCACATACTATACTATTAGCGTTTTTTTCATTACTTACTACACTGTCATTTTTCCATGAAATACCACTACTAATATACATACTAAGGCATGTTTTTAATCACATACTATACTATGACCTTTTTAATGACATACTATTTACTATGAACCTTTCTTTTTCGTTATACACCATGACCTTATTTTGTCGACATACTGTATTATGACCCTTTTTTTATCAAATACTGTACTGACTCATGTTTTGGACAACATGTTATTCTTTGACCTTTTTTACAGCATACATGTACTCTACTGTGGCACTTTTTGGACGACATGCTGTGTGCTATGATCTTTTTGCACAAACTATACTGTCAGCATTTTTTCATTATATACTATACTATGGCAATGTTTTTGTGAAATATACACTAAGACATGTTTTTGACAAGACATTATACTATGGCGCCTTTTTCATCCCACATTATACAAAGACCCTTTTTGATGAGATACCATAATATGACCCCACATAATAAACCATGACCCTTTTTTCATCAAATACTAAACTAAGCCATGTTTTTGACGACACATTGTACAATGACTTGTTTTACAAAATACTATATAACTTTGTCCATCACTACTATGATCCTTTTTAACAACATACTGTACTCTGGCCGTTTTCACCACAAACTGTTTTTCCATTACATACTATACTATGCCAATTTTTTCATAAAATACTATACTAAGGCATGTTTTTGACAACACATTATACTAAGGCACTTTTTTTATCACATACTATACTATGACTCTTTTTTTCTACATATGATTTTTTTTTACATACTATACTGTGGCATGTTTTTCATCACATCTTTTTGAATCACATACTACACTATAACATTTTCATGGCGCAGCCTAAACCTCCTGCCTGATTTGAGCATGCTTTAAGCAGGGCCTTATTACTTGGCCTACACGTCTCATTTGTCATTGAAATCTGTCATCCGTGTCACTTAATTTGGCTTCAATCTCAATAATCTGTATGTACACTACATCTGTGCGACCGTAGCTGCATTTGCCTATGCACATTTGTGTTTTAGGTGGGAACAGCCAGTCTGTGGGCAGTCTTGTTAGTGTGCGTGTGTGACTATCTCTTCCCACCTGCACTAGCTTTCGCTGAGCGTAGATCGAAGAGTTTCAGCCGTTCCTGGAGTGACCCTACCCCTGTCAAGACTGACTCTCCCCATGAACCCAGAGACAGTGAGTTGATGCAGAGTCACGCACGTGCATGCACTCATCTTTAGACACACACATCACAGCTCCTTCCAACAAACAAGCTGTGATCAATGGCTTTAACTTTCATGTGTGTACTTTGATTGATGCCCAGTGAAATCTAAAACTTTTCCATAAATGTAAAATAAATCTTGTGCCTGCTACAGCCTCAGAGCTATAGAGTCCCGAGGGCATATTTGGAGACATGTTCTACGTATGTGTGTAATCATAAACTACCAGCATGTCCGTTTATGCGTTCACTTCTTGCCTGGTGGATTAATTGCAGCTTGAATTTGCTTTGTGCTCACCAAGGACTTTTGTCGTTAATTAATTTCCATACACAGGTGGCTCGAATGAGGCTGAAGGCCACTAATCAGCATTTGTCAGCTATAAAAGGTTTCGTAATCAGCGCAGTGATATACAAGTATGATCCGGCAACCTTCCATAGATGCGTGTTCAGATCATAAAATATGTCCTGGGTGCATTTTGTCTTCCTTGCTTTTCATAGTTTTAATGTAAAACTAGTAAATCGTTCATATCATGATCACGTTCCAACTGTTTTTACAGCTTCATACAATCACATGCTTTAGTTGCTTTAAAGTTAAAGCCACTTGTCAGAGCGTAGGCCCTATTTTGTCTGCAAACAATGCAAACACTTAGCACATCATTTACCAAACATGTGCAGAGGTGACTTTTGGTCATTGCAGCGTTCATAGAATCTGCAGAAACAGGCTGGACACACACACAAGCACACATTCAGATTCTGCCTCTGCTGTTGACGCTGCCCCTGTCCATCCGTCCCCCTTTAACCGTGGCTCTGTCTCTGTGAGTATGTCTTCCGACGTGGAGCGTGTGTCTCAGTCTGACTGTGTCGGCTAATTCCAATGTGAGGCGTGTGTGTTTCCGAAAGGCTCCGAACGCGTGAAGCATGCGCTGTACGTCCGCGTCTGAGTGTCTGTGGTTTTGTGTTGATTCTCCACCTCCATCTTTACTGTTTCTGTGTATGAGAGTGTGGTGAAAGATAACTGAACTGTTGACGGCAGCCTGATGCTGCGGTTGATGCCTCATTCTCCTGTTTCCTGGGAGAAAGGTATTGTTCTCTGGAGGAGTGACATTAACTGTCTACCTTACTTGTCATTTTCCATTTTCCTCCTACTCACCTTCTTCCCCCTGGGTACATACAGTTTTATTAGATTGTTTACAGAGCATATTTACGAAGTCTTTAAAGTGTTGGCTGATAGAGGCGGCTTGTAAGTTTAACATTTGATATTTTATAATATAAATATACGTGAAGGAAAAAAACAATGATTTGTCCTTTCTTTATCTGTTAGTTCAGCTACAACAAGACTCCATAGACATGAAATGTGTTGATATCAGCCAACATAAGGCAAATTTTTGGGTTCAAGTCACAAAACAAGTCACTGTATTACTGTTAATGCTCAGATGGACACATTATTCAAGTGAAGTCTTTGTACAGACCCACGAAGGGCTGCATTCAAATTCACACTGAAAATGGCAGCAAAAACATTTAAATACAGCCTCATTCAACCTAATAATGTGACTCAGAGGTGCGTATGGGCCCTGCACGGTGTAGGCACTTCACAACTCCTGATGACTCAGGATTTCTTCCCTTTCTGCATTAGTGAGCTCTGTGCTGAGTCGGTGTCATTGGATGCACCGATACATTATGTCCCACACAGTAGGTGCTCCGTTAAATATAGGACAGTGGAATGTGAGGGACAGTCAGTGGTCTAATGTCATCCACTGTCTACACACTCTGGCCACCTGAAGGTGGGCTGTGGTCTGCACCAGAGGATCCAGCGAGGATGTCGTTAAGGAATATACTGCAAGAAGTGCTATTTGAATTAAATTAACAGTGATTTGGTTTCTTTTTTTTTTTTGGAGTAATAATATTAACTGTTCTGACGTTGTACTATGAGTATTGAATTATACCTCAAAATGCTGAAGATTTTAAAGTTGCAGTAAGCATAAATAACATAAGCTGATGATTAATAACGTACTAATATTTCAATATAATGCTGCCAAAGAAACACAGCTTGATGCTACAATTACCTTTTTGGAAATCCTGCTCTGTGACTTTAGTTTTTATAAGTCGCCTTGTTAGCTTATGCCAGAAATCCTGCTGCCACCTTCACATCAGTCATTCTTTTTTCTGCATCTGCCAGCTGTCTCTGCCTTCTCCCGCTCCATCTGTCATTTTTTATGTCACCGCCATCATTAACAGCTCCATACATTCTCCTCTCCTGCGCTCTCGCCTCGCTCCACATCCTGGGCACGTCCGCCGCTGCCTCCCGTTTTTCACTTTGTCTCACCCCCCCCCCTCCAGCCTGTTGGTGGGTTTATTTGTGTGTTGCGTTCTCTTCCAGGTGGAGACCTGCAGGCGTCGTGCGGTACCCTGGACGAAGGCGGCGTGGATGACAACATAGGCTGGGAGGAGGAGCGGGAGATGGAGAGGCTGGCCTGTGAGGGAGATGACTTCATACCCCCCAAAATCATGGTAAACGCCTGTGAAAGACTGATATTTGAAAGTCACAAAATCTGCTTTCCCCGGTTTCTAACTGCCTCATTTTGTTACATGTCTTTGTCTCTCTGTCACTTTCAGCTGATCTCCTCCAAAGTCCCCAAAGCAGAATATGTCCCCAATATCATCCGCAGGGACGACCCCTCCATCATTCCAATTCTCTATGTGAGTCTGACATACATAATGTTGACATGTTGGACAGATACATGCTGTATCAAATGACATTGTGTCTGGAGTTGACATATACAGTAGCTCGAGCTGATTTTACGGGGTTCAAGTAAAATACATACCTATTTCTATGTATGAAGCATTTTACCCTGTGTTTACTGGCTCTGATCTCTTTTTTCAATCAGGACCATGAACACGCCACATTCGATGATATTTTGGGTAAGTGAATTAATGTATACAATACTTAAACGCTACCAATATCTAAAGTAAACCATAACCAGAAAAGGACAAAAGGAGAGCAGAGAACCAGTGGGTTTTAAAAATGACATCCTTTAACTCCATTGAAAGACTCATTGAAAGAACAGTGATCACCTTCAGGCGTGAGCCTGCACAGCAGTTTTCCCTGGAACTCAGACTCACACTGTGGGAGGTAAAGGTCACGAAACCTTGGCTGCAATCAAACTTTTAAAGATGTCGTTTGCATCTGGTCCATTTCTTCATTCCTTCAGATCCGACTCTTTGAATCTGACTTTATATTTTTTCTCCCCATGTTTTCTGATTTCTGCATTGTCCAAAGGAACCAGTGTTCTGCAGACGTTTTTCTATAGAATGGTCCCAAGGGTTTACTTGATAATGAACTCGGCGTGGAGTAAAGCTCACACAGAGTCATTAAGCGGAGGCCAATGAATAATTCACTCTTATAGATTTCAGGCTTCCATTTTACTGGTTTTCATTGACTCGTTTTATTTTGCTGTGACATTTTCTGCTGCCTCCAGAACACAATGTAAAATTCAATTTAAGCCTCATCCTCCATTAGTGTCTCTACCGCCTATAATTACACCTGTACTTGAACTCACCCTGCAGATATTTGGCTTGTGCTCACATTCCTCTCCCTCTCTCTCTCGGTACATCGCTCCACGTCTCTTTTTATGTTGTTCTCTCCTGGTATTTTTAGTCCTTTGTCATTTACGTCAGTCCAAACGTTTTTTTTTTTTTGCTCTCTCAGAGGAAATCGAGAAGAAGCTCACAGCCTACAGGAGAGGATGCAAGTTTTGGAGGATGCTCATCTTTTGTCAGGTAAGAACAAAACAAATGTTTTTTTCATGCATTGTGGAACTGTGGTGGTAATTTGGGATATTTTAAGGGGATAATTCATAAACTTTCTTTGGAATCTTATTATTATTAGGAGATGGCAAGTTGGCAGCCATGTTGTTCACTTGCTCCCCTATGTGCTTTCTAGGGAGGTCCTGGTCATCTGTATTTACTGAAGAATAAAGTGGCAACATTTGCTAAAGTGGAAAAGGAGGAGGACATGAGCCAGTGAGTTAATATTACACTTATGGGTCCACCCCTGTTAAAAGAGCAATTCATCAAAACCCTCAAAGCTCCTCAGACATACAGCCTCCAGGTCTTATAAAGTATTTTTTTTTCACCATTAGCATACTTTTGACTTTTATTAAAACCAGAAACCAAAATTAGGGCTCAACCAAATTGAAATTCACAAAAATAAACTACTCGATTGCCAGAGAAGTCTTAATTTCAATTCATTATAAATTTTGAAGGCAATTTGTCACGTGAACTCGCGCTGCTCTTCTCAAAATAATACTCCTCCTGCAAACGCTTTACCCGCTTGATTAAATCACAGACGCGCCAGCGGGGCCGTGCTCGGCTCCCGCGCAATGTGTCATTTATGAGAAATATCTGTTGCTGCTTTGACTGAAGCATCTTTGAATTTGTGAGGTTTACTCGGTTCAGGAACATAAACACACGTCTCGCCTTCTGTTCCAAAATGATGGTAGCGGGACATTAAACAGCAGCGAGCCAATAAAAGCGCCAGGCGTTTTGCGATGGCATGTTGTTTCATATGCATTGGGGACGGGATCATTTCCTTTTGCTGTTGTAATTATGCAGACTGCCAGAAGACGTCATGTGTGTAACTGATGTCTCTGTTCAGGTTCTGGAGGAGGCTCAGTCGCTTCATGAGCAAAGTCAACCCAGAACCCAACATCATCCACATAATGGGATGCTATGTCCTGGGCAACCCCAATGGAGAGAAGGTAAAGCCAACAGCAGGAAAACATACTGTAGGAAGTTCTGTTTAGAATTTCATGCCTCTGCTTCATATTAGTGATGATGGTTTAAATGTCTGTTTGTCTGCTGATCACGTTATCCTCATGGATTCCGCAGCTTCTCGGTGTCTCTCCACTCGTCTGAATGCGATTTGATTTGTAGTGATGTTATTGGCTGTAGCAGCGTAGGAGCATACATGCTGAGTGATGCCGCATCTTTCTGGATCTGACATGAGCAAGCAATGAAAGACAACCCCCCCCCCCACACACACACACACACACACACACGCCCTTGTACAGTACTTCTATCGAAGTGAGGACCTGGCTCCTAACCATCACAACTAAAGGCTGATGTCTAACCCTTGCTCTAACCAAAATAAAAATTAAATTCTAACCTCAGCCCTAAAATCACATCTTCACCCTCAAACAGGTCTTCAAAGAATTGAGGAATGGCCAAAATGTCCTCACTTTGTCAAAATGTCCTCACTTTTGTAGGACAATACGCTTTTTGGTTCTCACTCCAATGCAAGTACAAGTACAAGTACACACACACACACACACACACACACACACACACACACACACACACACACACACACAGCCAGCGGCATTTGTCTGACCTGTCTGTTCCAGTCACGTCTGCCAGAATGCTTTGTTACATAAAGTGGATCTCTGTGGGGCTGATGGACACTCTGCCAGTCTGCACAACAGACTGCGCATCAGTGATATCTCTGCCCCGCGCAGACAAACACAAACACACACAGTTGTTTCAAGAGACACTTTGTTTCAGCGGTTTGGGCTTAGTCCCAAGATCCCAGAGTACCGTACAGTCAAACGCAGAATTAATGAATTTTGCCTTGTAATTCCACAGAAACATATGTGAGAGCATGTAGTCAAGCGGATGTGGAGACGCTGCTTTCTGAGTACAGATTCATAGCAAGCGTCTCCCACACGCATCACGCCCACGCACCAACACACGCATGCACTTTGATGTGTGCCTTGCTCTTACCCTAATCCTGCTGTAAAGTATATATTTAAGCTTATTAATACTGACACGGGCCTGCAGCCATGCTAGAGTGGGTCGACTCCAACACAAAAGGTACATTAAAGCCCCTCTTGGTTTGAAAGGAAAACATAATGACTAATGCATGATTAACAAAATCACTCAGCTAATATCAAAGGGATTTCACTTGTAAAGCACAACAAAAGCCCATATTGTAATGTTAATTTTCTCCTTAATAGCCTCGTTCTGCACCATTTTTATTGTAATGCAGGTAAAGATGATGATGCAATAGATTACCTGTTCTGTCACATGAAAGTAGGTGTGATGAGGTTCTGTGGGACATGTGAGACGCGGATCAGAAGCTGCGCTCAAACGGTGTTGAAGTTATTTTAAAAAACCGATTTCGAGGATGAGGGCATCAAAAGGAAGCCTGTGGCGCGAAGCAACAGGTGGAGCAGGTACGCGAGGGAGCCTGACCCAGTTTTCCTCTGGAGGTTTTCAGGCGCGCTTTGGTTTTTCTCGGCCCAAAGCGAACGCAAGCAGCACGCGGCAGCGTTTGATTTGTCGCCTGCCCGAGTCGCCAAGCGCTCTCTGCTCCACATCAGGCATCTCGCCGTTTTCTTTCATCTCTTTCAAAGCGGGCGCGAGCAGAGCTGCCTTTTCTTTACCACCCGCCTTTTAGAGCGGAGAAACACAAAAGGTGCGCTTGCCTTGTGATTTCACTGTCAGAGTCACGACTGAAGTGAAATGAGAAATTTGAAAAATGCATTTTAAACCCTGAAATTAAAACTAAAATGGCTGAACCGGTTGGAGCAGGGATAATTAGCTAATGACTTTATTTGCTATTGATTAATGTTCACATTAAGAACATTACATATTTTACATTAATGCATGTTGAACATTGAATTAGCATCTTAGTATCAGCCAGACAGCCTTGTTCTGGCTTTGGCTTCCTGTGTCTGATTGTAAAAGAAAAAAATATTATTTATATTACAATTGTGAATAATTGCATTTAAAGGTCAGTAACCGATTAATTCATTTCTTTAACTGCGGGAGGGCATCCAGCAAGAGGTGTAGGGATTTGCAAAGGCTTCATACAAAGAGAACAAGATCAACATCCTACAGCTTGTTTTTTCTTTCGCTCCCTCGTTACCTGCACATGAAAAATGCACCTGTGTCAGTTTCCCGGTAATGAGCCGGATTCATTGTGTCCTGTGCCGACTGTATGTTAGCGTGTTGTGCACGGCGATAGCGGCCCCCTGCTGTGAGCATGTGCGAGAGCAGTAGGATTAACGGGCGCCTGCGTCCTTATCTCGGCCCAACAGCTGTTCCAGAAACTGAAGAATCTAATGAGGCCTTATTCCGTGGAGTTCGAGTCACCGCTGGAACTGTCGGCGCAGGGTGAGTAGCCTCACACAGGACGGCGCGAGTGTGTCCAGCCTCACATCTGCAGCCGCGTTTTTATCAGACCGACTTTCACTTGAATGCATTTTCCCAGTCATGCAGACTTTTCACGCCTACAACACCCACCTAAGCCGATGGAGCACTCGTGCTCCTTTGCACTTTGAAACTCGAATCTTTTCCTTCCAAACTGAAAGTTGGAGGACGTGCAGTGCTTTCTGTTCTCCAGTATTTCAAAAGCCGAAGGAACAACGTGAAACTGCTGCCTGAGACGTCCAGAAACCAGACGTCCTCTTTTTTTATCCTCAGCGTTGGTCAGAGGGTTTCCCCATAGACATGTTCTCCTCATGGGTTCTTCCCATAATGGATTATAAATTAGACATTACAAAGGCTTTTATTGTGAACTTGACACTTTTATAAAAAGCCTATCAACAGATAACAAAATGCTGCTCCCTAAATGTGACTCAAACCTTTTCTCTTCTTTTTAATCAAGGCAAAGAGATGATTGAAATGTATTTCGACTTCCGCCTCTACCGACTGTGGAAGACGCGGCAGCACTCCAAACTCTTGGACTACGAGGACCTTTTGTGACAAAGAGGGACAGCGGACGCAGCGGAGCCCATCAGTGCCACGACAGCCCTGTTAAAAATAGCCCAGTGACTAGTAGACGACCCATCAGATCAATATGAGGCGAGCGTTGGTTGTGGAGAGGGCTGCGTAAAGAGGGGGTCCACGACGGGGGGTCCGAGACTCGCAAAAAGCCCAGAAAACAAAGGCGGCAGCTGGAGCGAGCGCATCCCAGGCGCCAACGTTCTCCGCCTCAAGTCTGAAAGCAACAGTGGAATTCAGAATTCCAACGTGTTCAGCATTTGAGGCGGCGGAGCCTCAGAGTAGTCACCGTCATCCTGCCATAATGTGGTTCTGTGTTTGACCCGGACCTCTCAGATAACCTCCGATCCCAGACGCGTACATAAATAATCCATGTCAATGTGTGTATATATGATATGAATATATTAGCATAGCTTTAGTCATGCAAATAATACTCTGAGAATAATGATGCAGCATTTATTTTTGATGTGCATTGTTGTGCAGTTTCATATGGAAATCCCTTGGAATAACTCAGGTTTTAGCCATAAAGTAATTAATACAGTACATTTGTCTATCAGAATATTGTAATCTTCATCACCATGGCTTGGAATGAATGTATTCTCTCTCTAGAAGTGTTTCTTTGGTCTGAGGCGTTGAGCTTCATGTTTTAATTTGGAAAAAAAAAATTACAATGAGCTAATTTTGTATTTGTGTGTGTGAGTGTGTGTGTGTTTGTATTTCTCATGTAAAATGAAGATAACATATCGATGTATTGTGTGTATTTTTCGCTATCTGCTCCTCCAATTGAAGCAAAGACAATTATCGCCTTCATCTTCAGGCAATTACGTTCCTTTCACACACGCGTAGTTCAGTATGATTCATGATGTCAAGAGGGATGTAACAGCCATCCAAGTGCTCCTACCCTGTAGTGTGGGAGTCGCCCTATTGATCCCCTCTGCTCCTTTGCAGAAGGTTCAAGCCACTGACTTGGCCCATGTCAACGGTGCCGGGTGCGTTCACTACTGTATCTGCCAAACACTCCTGGCCGCTGTTAACGGCGGCCAAACCAGCTTCCTCCACCTCTCCCGTCGCCGGGCGCTGATCCAGTCTGAGGGCCGGAGCTCCCTGAGTCAAACCGATCTGCCAGGAGTGTAAGCTGTTAACAGCCATCTGCTGCCTTTGCCAGGTGTCAGCTAGTTAAACGTCTAGAAATATGCACTGTGTGTGTGTTTGTGTGTGCGTGTGTCTGATCCTGACGGGTCAAAGTGGAGGCTGCTGCACATCGCAGCGCGCACACACACACATACACACACATTAACATTAGGGCTGGGACAACAAGGCTTGTAGAAAAAGTACAATTATGGCAAGGAGCAGTTTATGTATGTGAATGTTTTCTCTGTCTTTTAAAGCCGGTTTGTCAACTTGGAGTGGAGATTTCATATAACTGAAGCAGATGGACCTCTCTTAATGCTCCGTTCATGTGCTTGTCAAGGTAAAACCTTTCAGTCGTCCTTTTTAACACAACGTGTCACGGAAGGCCCGTGTTCCAGACTCATTACGGCCCGACAGATCCACTTCCCAGAGGTCTTTTAAGCGCCGGGCCAATTATTTCTGTTTGAGTTGTGAGGGTTGAAACGAAGGCTAAAACCAAAGGGCTGTGCACAGTGTGGCAGGTGGTGGTACCAGGTAGAGGATGATGGGCCGGAGTGGCTCGTTTCAGCTCCGATCAGCCCAGTAGTTGTGTTCCTGATGTCAGAGGTCCCGGCCCTAAGGTGGACAAACGCACAGATACCAATGTTCGCTAAACTCTTTGCTCATCTGTCATCATCAGTGTGTTGATATTTGGAGCATTTTGTGCAGATGTTCTTTCCGTGTGTTGTCGTCAGCCGACCCGACTGGACTGCATCTTTCCGCTGGCAGGACCCTGGTTTCTACTTGCTTTCGCCCTCCCACTGACATTGCAGTGCTGGCCCACACTTTGTCTGGCACAGACAAGTGCTCTCTCAGCCCGAGTCACGCAGTACATGTTTTCAGTACAAATTGGAGATTTAGCCGTAACACAACCTGCCACATCGCTGGGTTACTTTAAGTGCAGACGAAGCATCAAGCTGCCAACCTCTCAAAGACGCCGCCCTGAACAGCTGCTGGGTTTTACACAGTACTTTACTGTGGCGTCACTGCAGATCAGAGGAACAGACACAGGTTCATTTAAGGTCAATTCAGGAAGTGGCATCATCACAGAAATGCTGTGCAGCATCTAAAGAAACCACTGATGTGATGATTTGTTTGATTTTACTGGGCAGGAGTGACCATGATGTGAAGAGCACTCTGACTCAGGAGTTTGAGAGAGCTTTCTTGTTTTCCTCTTCACTGGAAATCTAATTAAAAGATGCAAACTACCCCCCTGTCTCCCGGTCTGTGTCGCATGATTGGCTTTTTTCATTTCATCCAACACTGTGGCAAATCAAACAAAAAAGGGGAAAGAAATGAATAAATAAATACAGTAATAATTTAGAAATGCAGAAAGAAACAGTGCAGCCAAATACATCAGAATAAAATCAATATTAAATAAACTGCTGTGGTTTAAGGCCATGCATTAAAATAATATACAAACAGGAAGTGAGTCACCAGCATACTGTCAAATATGACATAAACTGATCACTCTTACTACTGAGTCTACTAGTGAATTTCTCAATATACTTATTTATGTATTTCATATAATTTAGGATGCTAAATATTAATTATGTACACAAAAAAATGTATGAGTTCTGGATGCATTGACATGAAGACATTTTCTGTGATTCCTTCAAGGCAACGGTGCGATATATTTTGACGAGGATTCATAACAGCATTGAAATACAACTGAGTCCTTTTAACGTGAGCAAAAAACTGTAACACCATAAAATTAGCACAAGAGGTCAGTGTGGCACTGTGTTTCCAGAGGAGTGTGAGGGCACTGCTGGATTTATGGTTTATGGATTGGGTAGAAACAGACACACGGTTCTTCTCTTCTCTATCTGCTCACCCAACGTTAAAAACACAAGAGCTGCAGCTCTAGTCCCTGAAGTACTGGGCTCAAATGCAGAGCAGACACATCCAATCCAACTGATCTAAGTCGATATAAAGATAATAATCCACGATACATAAACAGCAGTCCAAAATAACTAATACTAAACCTAATCACTGTGCTTTTACTCAGTGTGTATAAAAGGATCACAATGTAAAATCGAGACCTACCGACAAGGTGGGGAATATTGCAGTAAAGAGCACCAACTAGTGGCCTCCTCTGGAACTGCAAGCACAAGCACTAAAGACATTCAAGCTGAAGACATCAAAGAAAGGCAATAAAGTTTTATTCAAATAATGAACAACATACATTATGTATAGAATAATTTATTTTAAATGTCCCACCTTGTTTTCAAGGACCTTTCATGCTTTGACGATACAGCAATGCGTGTTGGCATGCATTTAGGGGAAAAGAGCCCCCGAAGCTCCTAATAAGAATGCAAAACGTGAACAGTAAAGGTTAATCACGTAGTCTGGTCCCTCTGATAAGAAAGGGCAAAAAGACCGTATTAAAACAACCTACAAGTTTAAATATATGTATAAAATATTTATCATACAGCTTTTTTGTGGCTTGCACTGTCACCCTGCAGTCAAGCTATCCTTCCGTTCACTTCTGTTAGGAGGGCAAAAATATATATATATATATCGGACCAAAGGAAAGATTATCTATTATTTCACTCCCAAGAGTCAGTTTAGCAGAATGTGAAACACAAACTGAGGCATTTGTGCGAGTAATCAAAGTAAAATCTGACACCAGGGTAAATAAACATGAATTCAATGCCCTCCTCATCAACAGCGTGCACGCTGACAGAGCGAACCATTGCACCATACAGAGAAAAGACGTAATCATAATGCATAGTACCAGTCTTAAAAACAGACATAGAGTACACACAGTTCAGAGTGACATGCAAGTAAAAAAACAAAACAATCCAAAGTCCCTTTTTGTACATTCAACACTTAAGTGCTGAAGTCATTAGTGTGTGGAAGCATTAAGGTTATAATCAATACTGGGTAAGTATTCTGTGGTCACTAGAGACACTATGTGTCTATCTATACTTGCACTAATACATGAGAAAATGCTAATGTGCTGCTTTGGGTTCAGCTAAAACAACTGAAGGTATTTATAGTTAATTAGAAACGTTTGCAGCCTTTCCATCTAAAGATAAGTAATGTTTTTATGTTCAACACCTCTGCAGCTATGTCATGCATAGAGTTGTACAAAGAGTCTGCAGCTGCACTATTTATCCTCAACCTCTCAGCAGGAGGAAGCTCTGCTAGTTCAATAAAGAACAGATAGATTAAAGGTTTCTTCATCGTCGCATTAAACTACACTTACAAAAGTATACAGAAGTGGTTTTCTTTTGGTGTTGTTTGTGTGTGTGTGTGTGTATGTGTGTGTGTGTGTGTGCGGTTTCAAAATAACACCACAAAACATCTTGCAAAACATAAATGTGTAAGAACATTCACAATTTTTAACATGAATCTGTTTTCAGTGTGAGTGTGCATTCACTCAGAAGTGAAACAAATTCACGGTGCGAGGTTTGTTGCTCGGTATCACAACGCACGACTGTTGGTCCCAACAATCGACGAAAACTGATTCACAGTTTAAACAATACAAAAACATATTTTAATCTCTTATTATTATGCACCAAAACACAGCTTTCCTCGTGTTTCTGGTAGAAAGCAACCTAATTAAATGAACTCAATCGTTAGCTTAGAAAAAAGGAAAACAGCTATTATTCTCTGCAGCAATAATATATCTGATGCTCATTACATCATGTCTTCAAAGCGTTGCATTGATTGTAAATGGGAGACTTAATAAAGAGCTTATAATACGACCAAAAATAAAAGGACCTACAGTGCTTGCATTGGGAAGGTAAACACATGCATTCAGTGAAGTAAACATTTTGTTTTCATTTTGGGAAAACTGTACATAAGCCTCACTCTCAAATATGTTACAAAACTGGGCACCGCTGCTCTGAGGCAGCGTGAACCAGACAATCATTGTAGAGGAACCTGCTCTGCGCCGGTGAAGACGACCATCGCATACCATTAAACCGTTGCCGTCCCCTGCTCATATGCCCTGTGTACCTGAAGGTATCGTCAGTTAAAGACAAGGAGAAACACAAATACGACAGAACACAAAACTGTACAGTTGAAGCCTGAGACGAAGCATGCTAGGACTATAAACGCATGCAGGAGAAGAAGAGGACAGTGGGTTCAACCAATAAAAGCTGCAGATTCAAGGTTCCCTCATTACAGCAGCGAGTCCCACAACCACCAGCTAAGCCGCACGAGAGAGGAAACCGGAGCTGAGGCTTAGCAAGTGGCTGTCAAAGTGCCTTCGAAGCCTCGCTGCGACCCGTTCTCTGCACACGCCACACTCGTCCACCTCCCGGGAGACGCGCGTGGGTGTAGGCTGCCAGTCGAAAACGGCCAGTAAAGGGGTGTTTGTGCTGTGTGGTCGCAGGCAGGCAGATGCTGGCATGCATAATATCAGGAAAGAGCCTCTTCCTCCCCCACGTAGGGCAGGTCCACGCTCCTCATGCCGTCGCCACTCTCCTGTTTCCTGAGAAACACAGCATTATTTACAGCGTTAAAACGGGGCCCGCTGCCAGTCTTATATTCCTGAGCAGAGAAATAAAGAGGCTATTGTTAAACTCTGTTCAGGAACTAAAACCAACAATTTAATTGTTGTGTAACGCAAAGCAGCAGGCGCTGAGGAGTCGTGGCAAGCTGCCGGGCAAAGATTATTTATACAGCACCTACTGTATAATAAACAACATAACAATCAGTGGCTACAAGGGAACAAGATTATACAGTTTTCATATTTTGTCAAGAGGCACAAAGTCATTGATTTACAGGATAAGAGTGGACATTATTTCATGCAGGGGCAGAAAAACAACGTATCAACATAAACTGATCATCTGGGCTTATCTGCTTTTGCCAATACCTTAATACTAAAAGATAGATTTTATTACCCGTCTACCAGCTCTGGAAACATGGCTTCTTTCAGGGAAAGTAGCTCACATGAGCCTATATCTTAACAAGCGACTCAATCAAATGGGGTTTTCTACACTACAAAGCGCATGCTTTGCCAAAAGCACCGTCATACGGGACATGAAGCAAACAGGACACCTGGCAGACTCCAGACTGTGGAGCATACCACAACATTTCCAAAAATGGCTTGAACAAACTATTACAAACTGGATGCACAAGGGTTTTTGAGCACGGAAGCCATATTGGGAAAGCGAGCTACTTTAATCATGCAGGGACCCTAAGGAAAGTTTGCCTTACTTAACCAGGACTACAGCCCTGAGGTTATTTACCTTCTTTGGTTACAGTGAACGTAGCAGTATCTCATACTGCCTGCTCTGCCTTTGCTGCAGGGCAGGGGAGAAATTTGACAAACCACTTGAGAAACATGAACTGTCTACGCTGAAATCGTCACAACAGAAGAGAGACGCCAGCTCCAACAATGATTATGACAGCGACAGCTTCCTGCGACAAGCACAGCTCTGTCGCTTCTAATATAACATTATGAATAACTTTGGCAGGTTAGACGCCATGATGAACCATCCTTACGTGAGCGTCTGTCCCGGAGCACTCAAAGTGCTGCGTTCCTCTCTGCGGCCCCAGTCGAAGGGGTTTCCGAAGGAACGCTTCCTCAGCATGGTTCTAACCAGGATCTGAACAGACAGTGGATAAACGCACAAATCACAAAAAAGAAAAATGATATTCTACACACAAACATATTAGTATTCACCGTAATAACAAATCAGACTTGTGCCTGATCTCATTGCTGAGACGTTCTCGTGAAGCAAAGCAAGGGCTCACCACTGTCGCCAGGCTGGGGATGTGTTTAACTGAATTCTCCACCTCCTCCTCCGTCACCTCAATTAGCATACAACAGTTGTCGTCCTCTGGAGGGAGGGGCTCAGCACCGTGTCTCGTCACCCACGGGTGCACCTGGATACCCACGAAAGCAGAACAAAGAAGCCCAAAGACAGTGAAATCAATTTCTGAATGTCAAACCTGCCAAATACTAAAGACCAACAGCTCAGCTCAAAGAGCTACCTTGATCTGTGGGACTGATATCCTGGTCTCTGGATTCTTGTCCAACATTTTTAGCAATAAATCTTTAAGATCGTCTGATATGTCGGCACTGTGGAAAAGCAAAGGCGCTTAGCATCGAATGATTCCAGTTCAAATGAATGGCTGGCGTTTTGAAGGGAGAGGGAGAACTGACTGTTCAGGTATGTCCACAGGCTGCGTCTTGATCTTCTGATGAAGACTGAGGATGCGCTCATCCATGAACGGACACTGAATGAAAGAGAAGCAGCGGCGTCTATCAGCTGATTGTCACTGGGCATTGTCACTCCTGCTGCGTGAGCGCAGACTCACCACTCCAAATACGAAGCAGTACAGCGTGACTCCCATGGCCCAGACATCCAAAGCCTTCATGGAGAATAAACATGTCGTTACTGTACGTCAGGTTCAGAACTGGTTCATTTGGTGAACAGCAGTCGCCACCGAGCTGACTTCTTACCTTTCCAGAGAAGTTCTTTCTGGTCTCAGACAGTGCTTCAGGGGCGAGGAACGCAGGTGTTCCCACTGTGCTCGTTAGCAGGGCATCCGCTCCTTCAAACTGGTTGCTGACGCCAAAGTCTGCTATTTTGATGTGTCCATCCTCTCCCACCAACAGGTTAGAGGGTTTGACATCTCTGTGGATGATCCTCTGGTAATGTACTTGGACACAAAGAATAGGATTCATAAGTATATATACACAGACATTAGCTTCATGATATAAGGGTCAGGGAGGACATTAGATAATTATCACATATGTAACAGTACAACTTATTATGGAATAAGAAATTCCTCTATAAACCAAAATGAAAGAAAACAACAACTGTTTAGCATGAGACTTAATATGGTCGGAAATTCTTAGACTACCTCATGATGCTGTTTGATATTATGCCAAGAGTGCACCAAGCTGTTATCAAAGTGAATGCTAGATTGAAGAATCTAAATTTTAAATGATTTAGGCGCATAAAATTAAACCTTCCGACATTATGCATCTCTGTCAGTGGCCGAGTGGAAGAGCAACACCGAGTGGAAGGACTCACAATATTCAATTCCCCTGAGCAGATCCTGGAAGTAGAAACGTGCCTGGTCTTCGCTGAAAGGTTTGTCTGCTGGAACCTCCATCACCGCCCTGAACACATAAGCAGATAATGAGCTGAACAGTATTAGCAGTCAGAGCTAAAGGGATGGAGCTCAATCATTACAGCTTAGCTTACCCTTTCTTAACCAGCTCAAACACTGCAACAGAAACAAAGATGGGGTCAGTGATGGAAGCTTTTCATACACAAACTATACATCAATACGATTCAAACATTTGACCTTGTTTTCAGAGTGGCTTTGTGCGTGACAGCGTGAGAGCGTGAAGTGTGTGTGCTTGTGTTATTGCTGAGGGCTGACAGCCTGGCCACAACATACCCATGTACAGATGGTCCTCGCTGGGGTCATCCAAAACCTGGCACCAAATCACACAATGGAAAAATGAACACACCTTCACTCTGCAATATTTGATGCGCACACAACTATAACAAGATGATGCTTTTATCTGACAACACAATTTGTAATTCTGTGCAGAATACCAATGATCTGTTTACAATCACCTCTACTAGTTTCACCACATTAGGATGGTCCAGCTTTTTAAGTATGGCAATCTCTTGATAGACTCTCTCTAGGGGTCCTTTAGGCTGAGGAGGACCCTCGGGGGCTGTCTTGGCTCCACGAGGAGGGGGCCTCCCTGAAAAGGGGGAGAAATGAATGAGAGTAAGGAAAAAAAACTGTAAAAGTGCTAAAAGTGCTTGTGATGAGCGAAGACAGTGTGGGTTTTAGTTATGACATGCAGTGCTCATGGACTGGAGCATTATCAGAGACAGGACTGGCTCTGCTGTGTTGACCATCTGGCTCTAGACTTACGTGGGAAACCTGCCTGCCGCATCAGCCTCTTCTTGGACAGAACTTTCATCGCCTACAGGAGAGAGAGCGAGATTGAGCTGGATGGATAACCAAAAAAAAGATAGATAAAAAGGTGCAAAGGGAGATAAAGCTGAGTGATATGATTCTTATCTGAAACACCTAATCACATTGATTTAACCAGCTCTTGCTCCTAATGCTGTAAAATAACAGCTTTTTGGACAAATGTATTGCTTCCACAATGCTTCGTCTGGGAAAGTTGTTATTTTACTCTATAATTGAAAAAAAACAAACTATTCTTCTTTGCAGCCTATCAACATATTAACAAAATGCACAACAGCTGCATGTTCAATGCTTCCATGTTTGAGAGGAAATGAAAGTTTCTAATAGCTTCATATCTCCAGTTATTGCTGCAATGATATAATCACTGAATGTGACATGTGGGCTTTGTCACTTGGGAGGAATATTAACATAATCCCTGTGTCATTGTCTGTCAATATCATGCAGTTTATTGGGAACGGCAGCAATAACCATGCACAGAAAACACAGGAAGGAACAATTAACTGAAGGCATTTTCAAATGGGTAGATATCACATGAAACCACCCTGGCAAATGTAGCAAGGGTGTTTGATTGGTGTGGACTGTGTGTGTGTGTGTGTGTGTGTGTGTGTGTAAGAGAGACAAGTGACGAGGGAGATGTGAGAGAAACAGAAATAGTGTTAATAGTTGGAACAAAAATCGCCTCTGTATTTGGTGGGTGTGTAAAAACTCACATAGTACGTGTTGTCGTCCTCATTATAAGCCAGTTTGACAACACCATATGAGCCCTGGTCGGAGAAACAGGGAGAGAGGGGGGAAGCCAATACAGTGAGATTGAGCAGCTGTCAGTTGTTCATGTGAAAAAACACTCACACTACGTGCAAAGCAAATGTTCTGAATGCATACATATACACAGTGGAAGAAATGCACACACACAGAGACACAATGGAAGGGTGTGGGCTGAAAGAGTACCAGCTGCTTCAAAGTGAGAACAGAGAAATTCAAATCGTCTCTCCCTCTCCCTTTCATTTTTTTCATTTCAGGCTAATTAAGGAAACTGGATCTGGTTTATGCTATCAAGCTCCCCTGCCCACACACAGGAAATTCTGGATAAAAACTAGGCCCAATTAGTTGCCTGTGTGCACATTTTTGTGCACATAAACAGACAGAGAGGGGGAGAGAGGACAGATCAGTTCCTGCTGGGGGAGGAGATTGGAGAGGCAGCGGAGAGCTCATCCTACAGTCCCAGAGATGATCTGATAACAGGAGCCTCTCTGATAGTCCTGAAAGGCTCTAACTGTCTCATCTGAACACAGAACAACACATTAACAATTCTACCCATGCACAAATACACAGGCACGCGCGCACACACACACACGGTTCTTAAACCTGCAATCAAACACACACAAACACCCACCAGCTCATCTCATTCTCACACGCTCATATCCACCATAAGCCTCACACAACCCTTAGAGAGCGCTATTTATACCGGCCTCTCATCCATCTTCCAACTCTCCCATGGCCTGGTAGTTTACATAGACTTTGGGAAATGAGGACAGCCAGGAGAGAGAGGATATCAGAGACTGTTACTGCGTGTCCTTGATGATGTGCGCTACTTGACAGACATGTAGTAGGCGGACGGTGAAGGAAAAGGAAGAGTCGGTGAAAGGGAGCAATCAGTGAGTTGCCTCTGATGGTACCTTTCCGATCTCGTCTTTCAGCTTGTACTGGTTTAGCTGAACACAGTCCTTTAAGAGAGAGAGAGAGAGAGAGGAGAAAGAAGAAAATCCAACATTTTAAGTGCTTGTCAGCATCATTCTGCAATCACAGTCCCAGTGCAGTTCGTCCTCTACTACCGCAGGACTCATGCAGAGTAAAATCTCTACCTGGACAAATCCAGATTTGCAGAAAGCAACTCATCAAAAGCAAGCATGGATAAAGCCAAAATAAAGACAGGCACTTTACCGACGTTATGGCTATAATCCTATTTAAAGAAGCCTGGGCAAGTGGAAAGATTACACATAGAACTTCATATAAAAGTGAATATGCTGGTAAACCAGGTCTGTCTTAACAGCACGCTGTTGTTTACTTTGTGGTACTTGCTGGGTTATAATGCACGTCACATCTACACCTTTCTACATCTATGTTTGCTCGAGCTCACAGCTACTGTGCTGCCTACGGCTAATGCAGCTGTAAAGCCTTACCTTCACATCCTCAAAGCTCAGCCTTTACCAGTGAGCGGCTGCTTTCAAAACAAATGCAGTTCTGCTTACTCTCAGACACAGTAAGAGTAGTACTGACAGTTCAGGAGCTGTTACATGAACATTACTTTGGTAATTCCTGTGTGATGCTTCATACATAGAGATCTAACAGGAGGAAATTGGTCAAATTGTGCAGAGGCCATATTGACTGGATGAAAGCTTCAACTACCGTTATCAATACAGTCACAATATTGGTACTTAATGTTATCAGTATTGATTTTGCTCCTGACAGGCTGAGAATGCACTGCAAACAGCAACTTGACATACCTGCAGGTCTGTGATGGAAACACTGTGGGACTCGACAGTGGGCCGGCGAGGCAGGCGGGGGGAGGAATGGGGTGACGTAATGGGGGAATAGGGTAATGACGGGTAAATATAGCGCCCGTTGAGTCCCGGTGAGCTGCAGGGTGATGCTGCAGTTTGTGAACGCTCCTGCAGAGACAGTTTCCTGTCTGACAGGTTTAATCTCCCTCTTTGCTCCTGGCTTTCCGGTAGGAGGACCTCCGGCTGCCCGACGGTGTGGGAGAGCAGGTCACAGGATGGAGCCCGGAAAGTTGCTGCCATGGAGGAAGCTGGTTCAGGTGTGTCAGAGCTGTCCATGTCTTCTACCTGTGATGTAATACATCCATATGATTTTCATATATTCATATTGAACTTCAGTTAGTGTTTAACATTCCATGCAGAACGTTAATACATTTTTCCTGCTAGATGCTAGATGAATATCTGGGCTGCACACCATCACCGTGGTGTGTTCCACCTTACCTCCTCCTCCTCCCCAGCCTCTCTAGGTGGCATGCTGGGTTCATACTCCGTGACAACGATGAGGGACTCCATGGGATCCGGGGACGGCGTCACGGAGTGGGTGCTGAGAGACGACGGAGCACTACAGCTGCAAAGTAGATCAGGAAGAGGCTGCGCCGGCGGCACTGGAGGTCCATGACTGCCACGGGAAGCCGGCGGTTCAGCAGGGGGCCAAGGACTGGCATGACAGGGAAGCATGGTGCCTTCTCACGAAGCCTGACAACCACTGATCCATCACATGGGAACCATGGAGGGAGTCGAGCCTAAGACACAAGAGCAGGGTAAGAACACATCCCACCTACAAACAATAGTAGGAAGGTTGAGGATCCTCTTAATATTCCTATGCATTGAGTTCAAGTGGGAACAAGATTCATTCCCAACTTTGGACCAAAGTATCACATCAATGATAAAACACTGTCACAACAATTTCTCAACATAACAACTACAACATAGCCTCACATTTATAGTGATAGGCCAGAACTAATTTGCACAAATGCTTTATCCTATAAATATGTTGTATAGTTACAGTATCATACTGTCTGAATGTACAGGGACTTTCTTCCTGTTTCTGCAGGAACCGAAACTCTGGAGCCAGTAAAAATAAAAATGAAACAAGGAGGTAAGCGTCTCCTAGCAGTTAAACCCTGTGACAGGCTATGATCAAATTTACATGCACCTCTAACGTTTAATTACCCTCGCAAACAGCTGGAGCGCTGAGTGTCTGACTAATCAGCATAAGTCAAGTTGTGGGTGGGATGAAAGCATGCGTGCGTGTGTGTGTGTGTGAGACAATCAGAGCCGCAGCTTGCGAGCACTGAAACACAAGCAGATGCGGCTCCTGCCGTATGGAACACACCTGTGGCGTTTGTGGTTCTACCACGTTCAGTAAAGTGTTAATTAATATATGCAAAGTATCACAAAGTTCAAGTCTAAGTGGACAGATTTGATGCAGCTTCTGATGTCAGTTATGCAACATGTTACATGTTATCTGCATAACATCTAATCAAGGCCTTTTGCATAATTTGAGGAGCCATTTCCATCTGTAAGTCCACTCAGCTTATTACCTGCTCATTATCTGCGACAGGAACGGCAAGCAAAGCAAGCGATGGAGGCAAATAAAGAATCAGCGATCCTATAGTTTTGTCAGGGTTTTGATGGGATTGTGGCGCTGATGCTGTGTGGGAGATGAGTAAATCTCACAGATATGGAGAAACAAAGGGGTAGCGGGAGAGAAACAACACCGGGAGCGCTCCAGCCAAGTTCAGCATGAGGACTGTGTGGGAACCGACACCCACACCAGGTGGCCTCTCTACCTACATTGCCAGCCTATAAATAGCCATGTAAAGTAAGAAAAAAATCTGCTGAGCATTTAAAGCAGCACTCGTGTTAAGTGTAAGTGTTTTATAGCTCTACTTAGCCTGTGTCATACATCCTGTAAAAAGCTCCTAATAGGCAGCCTGACTTTTAACATGCAGGATCTCTGCCAAAAGAGTAGCACAAGGTGGTGTGATAAATGGATTTAACCTCAGTGGAGTACAGAAAATACAGAGACCTGACCCGAGATGAAGCTCGCATTGCACCGCAGTCAGCTTTTTATATCCACAGAAGAGAGGACACTTACCAAGCATGACCTACTTTGACGTTACACTAATTTTAAAGCAAACATCTGCACACGAGGTTCTTCTGCAGATTTTATATTAGTGACTGCATTTCTCAATAGTACTTACTACTTGAAGCTTTGGTGCTGAAAAGCAACCCGTGTCTAGCCAGTCAACATCTGCAGGACCATAAGAAGTCAACAAATTGAAAGTTTCCAAGAGTAAATATATTGTTAGACGCGCTTCACAGAGCTGCTGTGATCACCAACAACAAGAAGCAGTTAGGCCTGAGCTTTGTGAACAGATGCTGCCCGGCTCCAGATGCCACACACCACCTCTAATCATAACAAACGTCACGTGACCCGACATTCACTATCAGGGCAGGAGGGGAGGGGGGGAGAGGACTTATCAGAGGTAGTGGGGGGGTGGGGGGGTCAAAGCCATGTTCAGCATTAGTACCAACACAGACACAGTCCTGTTGACATACAAGTACAACACGGGGCCATCTGGAGCAAAGAAGGATCCCCAGCTTCATTAAAAGACCAACAAGGCAACCCTGTGAGTGATCTGCAGAGCCCTGAGGGATGAGCCCCAGGAAATAAAGGATGGAGAGAGGTCGCCCAACTCCACTGCACAAGCAGCTGATAGTAGTGTTTAATTAACACGAACTTAGATTTACCCCCCTCATCTCCAAACCGGCCACGAAAACACAGCTGATGCTCAGCTGCAACCGATTTGTTTACATCTACAAGCAGAGACATTAACCAGCCGATCATCAGTTTGAAGCTCTTGTTAGTTACGGATTCAACGGACGTCTAAATATATTTTGAAAACGATCAATCAATGTAGTAAAAAAGTTCACACTAAATAAAAATGCAGCTAACGTTGATTTTACCGTGACGCTTCGTTAATAAAGTTCCCTCCGTGTGTTTTAGTAAATAATAAACAAACCAAGCCAGTGAACGCCGACTTGCTTCGCACGGACATTAACATGAATTCCGTCCGTGTCAAACTGCGGGTGACATAACCGCGTTTAGCCGTCGCTGCAGCGGCGCTAACCCGCGCTGGTGCGGACCGCGGGCGTCGGCGCTAACCTCCGAGCGCTGGTTAGCGACGACGCCGCGCGTTTACGGGGGAGGCGAGTGCCGCCGTTAGCCCCGGAGTCGAGCGGCTCAGCTAACGCTAGCAGCTGTCGCGACTGCGAGGATACAGATGTTGGAGGGCAGGAGTCAAGGATGCTAATGCGACTGATTAACGTCCGCACCGAAGCTACGGAAGACGCCAAAAGCCCCACGCGCAGTTGCTGCGAGAATAAAAGCAGTACCTTAACGTATTTCTGGGCCTGCGACACAACTATGTGGATCTTTCTCCTTCTTCTGCCGCGGCGAGGAGCGTCTGGAGTCCGGGTGCTAGCTAGCACACTGATCAGTGGTGCTATGAGCCAATCCAGCTGAGGACAGAGGTCCCGTGCTTCACGCGGGGGAGTGTTAAAATGCGGCTGGCGTGGAAAACCCAGGTGTCCAACAATTCACTTAATGATCAGAATAATATTAATCCAGCTAATTAACGCCACGGTGCTTTTTAATCCACGACCTCAATAAAAAATATTTTAGCAGCCTCTCGGGCGTTTTAAGCGCTTCGTGGTCAGCTGGCTCCCCCCTGTGGTGGAACGGTGCTTACGTTCAGGATTTGTATTTCTGCCTACGACTTTATTACAAAGGAAATTCTAAATTTAAACTTGCTAAATGGCAGACATCTTACTTGCTTCATCATACAGTCGAACAACGAATATCCTAACGAATATTAGGTCATATTCCATAATTAGAGCAATAAAGACCAAACATATTTGGATTCGTTAATTATCCTGAATAAACTGCAGAACTGTCAATAACATAAGACACTTAAAAGTTAAGCGATGCATCCCTAATGCGACATCCAGCTGGGACAAATAGTATTCAACAGCCACATACATTCGGCCTTAAAAAGGAAGGAAAAAGAGGCAGCTCTGCTCAAGGACATCCAAAATCAGGCAACACTAATCAAATTAAGAAGTTTTTTTATTTTCATAAAAAAAGGAAGTCAAATCAGAATGAACTGCAATACTCAAGACCCCCCTCTGAAAAAAAACAACACTATACAACAATAAAAAAGAAAAAAAAAAAAGAAAAGAAAAGCACAAATGGTGCAGTTATCGCCTCTTCTGGAAGATGTTGCCTCTTCCTATTCCACCACGGCCCCGGCCTCTTGCTGCCACTATAGAAAAACACATTTTAGGAAAAACATTATGATTTGAGTTAGGAAAGGTTAGTCTGATGAAGTCAATATTTATACAAACGTTATAGCAAAATACTTCCATCAACATTATTTGAATAAATACAATGCACACTTCATTATATAAACAGACTAATTTCATACTGCATTCGTGTATATAAATGGCATGGACATGTTAAAGTTAACAAAAGAAAACGTAAACATGGGAACAATCTGTAGAGATAATAGTTCACTTCAAACTCACCTTGTGCTTTCAGAATAGCTGCCTTGCCCCTTCCTGCACCAGATCCTTGGTTCTTATTCTTCATACTCTTTAACATAGGAGCATTCTTTAACATGTCAGGTAGGATCAGGAAGCGAATCTTGCTGCCGCGGATGTAGACCTGCTCTAGCTGTGCCACTCGGCCATCGCGATAAGTCACTGTGATATTGGACATCTGTAATGGCACAATAATGTCAGATTAAACAGTGCATTAACTCAATTTAAAAATGAAGTAATTACTTCACTAAATCTGATGACCTCATGCTCAACATTACCGTTAGGCAGACATACATAATTGTCTATCACAGCTGAGAGAACACTGATGAAAAGTGTTTATATACAGTGAAAACCCCAGCCAGCCACTGACTACAATTCTTAAAATGTCTTAAACAGTCAAATCTGAAGGAAAGCCAGGCTGTAAGTGACAAACTATAACAGGAAATCTGACCTGGCAATTCATGTTGTCCTCAGCCTCGATCAGCTTGCCCCTGTACACCTCTCCGGTGTTTGTCTCGCAGGTCACAATGTGTCCCTCAGCCTCATGCAGCACTTTGATTGGTACACCGATGGACATTTTCGGGCTTTTTTCTGAAAAGCAACATGTTTCGTAAGAAATGCAGTGTTTCAAGAGCCATCAATACCAAAGGCTAATTTTTAATCAGTTGTATCTTAAAATATTTGCATTTACAAACGCTACTTCTATACAGTGTTAGTTATAGATCAGGGTATCTAGTAGGACTATACGTTTACCAATTACAACACGAAAACAATGATTATCCGCACAGACAACTAAAGGAATTATGTATAGACTCACTAAATGCGAATGAGATCAACTAGCTTACTAACACTAGCAAAGTTAGCTTCTCGGGTGGCTAACGACGTTATTTTTGAAGTAATCCAACGCTAACCAGCAACAGTAAATAGCCGCAAACTATATACACTGCAGTAAACAGTTACAGGACATAAAACAGTGCCTAAAGTGAGGTAATTCTATATTTGAATTTATTAATTGCTGGAGGGAAAACTTTGAGTTAAGCAAATAGACGAAGCTATGTAAGCTAACGCTGAATGAATAACCAGTATGGGTGATATTACTATACATAATTATTGCGCAAAGTAAAAGACAATGCTACTTAACACAATATGTTAAGATATTTACCTGAACGTGATCGGTAAAAGTAATTTCTTTGTTATTGGCGATTCTTATAAATGGAGCAGCAACGTGCGCTTGTCGCTTTCGCGTAGCTTTTTGAGCCCTTTTCCGTCTACCCACAATTCCACGGTGCATTACTTAAGTTCTTCCTGTGGCGCCCAGTGGTGCATTGTGGGTATTGTAATTTTTTAGCAAAGGTCAATATTTTGAAATCGTTATTTGAAATAAATGAATTATTTATTGATACATTAAAAATATAAATGTAAATCGAATCATTTTAGTGTTTTGAAATGTCTTAGCGTTTATTGTCAGACAAATTACATTGTGCTAACTTAGACCTTTCTCAACTGAATAATGAGAATAACACATTTTCACATAAGGTGTTTAATAGCCAGGTGAAACTTAAGTCTGCAAACTGCATGCAGTCTCTCCACTGTATATTACACAGTAGAGGTTTATGCTAAAAGTTTTCAAAACACAAAAACATTTGCATTTTTCCACAAACCTTTACAAGCGCAAATGTCACATTTTCCACACAGTAGTTTACATATGATTATACAGCCCATTGGTTTGTTTTCCTTTAGGATATCAGACCACTGTGGACCCGCTGAGTTCCGTCTTGTATTTCCAAAACAAATTATGGTACCTCTGAGGTAGAATAAAAACTAGTTCTAGTTTATTTGTTTGTTTGTTTGCTTGGTGTCTATACATGATTTGAGAATGAATCACCACTTTATGACTCTTATCTCAATCATAAACCTTGAATACATAAAAAAGCACAAGCTTAAAAATAAATGTCTTTATTCACTTAAATACCATTGTACATGGCCACAATAAAGTAAATAACACAGATGCACAATAAAGGATAATTTAACAAACAGTATAACTGTTACATGTTCTGTAAGTTGAATACTGAAAACATGCCTGGGATTGTTTTAAGGCACATAAATGCTTTCTTAATGTAGATGTTTTCCCAGAATTTCCTAGAGTTTTTTTTCCTGGGGTTTTTTAATGAGGGAAGAAAAGGCATAATGGCACAATAAAATGTTCATCAAATGAACCTTCATTTGATTTCCACTGCATTAGGCTCATTGACTGGCGTCAGCAGGCAGGCTGCTCTGTAAACACCTCTAACTGAGCAGTCTGTGGTCAGGTGCATGTATGTTTGTGTATGTGTGGGCCAGTTTGATGTTATCGCTGCCTGGAAGCCTAGATCTGAAAGTATACATTACAGGTATATGGACTGATATAGACCAAACAACCTCTATATTTTGGATTGTTGGTAACTGACCTGGATACATCATTTAGTTGGACTTAGATATTGTGGCCATTGTGGCAAAAAACAATAATTAAGATTAAAAACTAGCATTTAAAATATACAGTTTTGGAAACCATTGTTTAGTGCTGTAAGATTTAAATCTAATGTGAAAATCTGGAGCCTAAAATGTATGTGTATGCATTCAAACTCTGGTATATGCTTGTGATCCAGCTCACTTACTGTACTTTATGAGAATAATAAAGCACAACTGCGGTCATGCTGCTGACTTGTCTTTTAATCCATACTTCATTCTATTACAAAGTGTTTACACGTATATTTTACGATGATATAAATATTTTTTAAACACCTATGAATCCTTCTCGTGACGCGTCTGTGTGTTCTGTGGAGCGGAAACAGCATGAACATTTGCATAGGTAATACAGCTCTCACTGTCCTTCACCAACGAAACGTCATTCGTGGCCCACATGTGTGACGCCAGTCCGTCCTGAAGAACAAGTCCCATGATGCATTTCTGCTGCTGCATTGCTGAAACAGTACTATTCTGTGTTTGATGTTCGTTGGGCATGTTGCTACTTGGTGCATCGTTGAACTTGGAGGTCCACTGGCCACAGGTCTCATGAGTTGCCTTTGGTGTAGTCGGGGTAAAAGCAGAGTCCAATATGTAACTATTCACCACCGTTACACACGATGACACGTTTTTACTGCAATCGGAGGAGCCCAGAGTGCTGTTGCTCACAACAGCCCTGTTATTCCCGACTCCGAACCCTTGTGCGTCTCTCTTCCCCAGGATGTGCTGGTACAGGATTCTTCGAAAAGTCAGTCTGAATTCCCGGATGCGGTACGCGTAGATTAAGGGATTGACTACAGAGTTAGCATGGGAGAGGATGATGGCAACGTTCATCACCCAGACATGTGGGCGTCCACAGTCCTCACACAGGTTGTTGAAACAGTTGATGATGTGCAGTGGAAACCAGCAGACGACGAACAAGCCCACAATGATGGCTAACGATTTGGCAGCGTGCACCTCCTTCTGCAGGGTGGACCGACTCGAGCTGGGCGACGCGGCCGCTGCCCCGGGGGAGGGGGTGTGGGCGACCTTGAGCCGGAGCTGGCGCCGCGCGGCCATGAAGATGTGGACGTAGATGATCAGCATGACGAGCAGAGG